>NC_029789.2:148088739-148093666 GCF_000816755.2 Arachis ipaensis | reverse complement strand
GATAACTAAATTTTTTCGGTTAATATCAATCAATAAATTTTAAAAATTGTTTTATTTATCTTATATTTTAAATTTTAAATCATAAATTTTTAATCTTAAATTCTAAATTATGAATATAAACTCTAAAATTGTCTAACTAAAAGTTAGTTCTTTATATTTTGTTATGAAATAATAATTACAACGCTTAAGAATGTTGTAGAATTTTTACAAAAATTTAATAGCAATAATTATCTAATCACAATTTCCTGCTTACAAGGAATAATTGATGGTACATACATCACGTTGTTCTGATGAAAGCTAAATTCAAAAAAAAATTACTCATAGTTTAGATATTTTACACCATAATCCAAAATAGATATACTTGAAAATCCATTACATAATGAAATTATAGAACACCATAATAGTAAGTATTTAAAGAAAGTGATCTACAACCCATCAACTTCAATTACAAACCAAATATCTCAGTGCAAACACCTATAGTTATAGCAACCAATGATTTGTCCCTCATCTCAGTCTCAGTGTTGAGCATCTCTGCATAAGAATATAATTTATATTTTAGACATTAACTTGGAGCAAAAGAAAACAAAAAATTACAGAGTAAAAGCTATTATTTTCCTGTTATATGTAAGGAAACATTTTTTGATGGATTAGTTTAAAGATAGAAATTACTTTGTACCTTGCAATCTTTGAGTCACTTGTGAAATTTTGCTACATATACTGCCACTGTCACATATATGTAGTCTGCCACTTTGTTCAAGAATCTGAGATAAGCAATTCTCCAAGACCTCCAAAACAACAATGGCCCTAAAAGGCCCCAGAATCCAGTGAAAAATCCAAAGCCTAAGCTCATGTGTAATGCTTCATAAAAGTCTGAATTGTCATCTGCATCATCATGTGTTGTTGGTTCTTCAGGCTTTACTTCTGGCATGTCTCCAGGACAAGTTTTGTTAAGTTGTGTACCACAAAGATTAGGATTTCCTTCAAAGCTAGAAGCATCAAAGGTATCCATGTGTCTTCCAGGTGGGATTCTTCCATAAAGAGAGTTGTTTGACAACTCTAACACGCCTAGACTATCAATCTGGGAAAGACTTGAAGGGATTGTGCCAGATATATGATTTCTTGATAAGTCTAAGGATTCTAGTGAAGTTATGTTCCCTATTTCAGAAGGAATTTCTCCACTCAAATTGTTTCTTGAAAGATTCAAAGAAACTAACCCAACCAAGTACACAATCTCATTTGGGATTTCACCAGTAAAATGATTGCTGGAGAGGTCAATGCTACTAAGACGCAACTCTGGATCCTTAAATCCACATTTAACACCTTTCCACGTTACTGTTATGTTAAATGTATATCTAGAAATATATACACCATAAAGCACATAATAATAAGTATTGTTGTACCTATATATGAGACTTGCGGTTTCAGTTGAGTTGATGCTCTTCTTGGACATTGCAGTGAAATTCTTTAAGCATGTTGGAATTTCATTTGATAAGTTATTTCTTGAAAGATCCAACAGTTGAATTTTCTTCAGGTAACAGAGATGCTTAGAAAGATTTCCAGAGAAACTATTTCCTGACATGCTCAAAACTATCAATTGGTGTAGACTCTCACCGATCCAAGAGGGTATTGGACCTGACAGCAAATTTTCACTGACATCCAACAAAAATAAAGTGGTGCAGTTCTTCAAACTAGAAGGTAGTTTGCCAATGAATCCATTGCTTCGTAAAACCAAAGCTTCCAATTTGACAAGGGAGCCCATGGATGGTGGAATCTTCCCTGTCAAGTTATTATTACTTAGATCAAGAAACAATAGCAAGCTTAAAGATTTCCAACAATCAGGCAATGAACCCTTCAATTGATTGTTTGATAAATCTAGAGTGCCCAATTTGCTACCAATGTTGTTCTCTTGACACAACAGAGATGATACATTTGAAAATTTGTTTCTAGAGAGAATCAACCAAGAAGAATATAGCAAAAACGATGGAATTACACCCTCGAATTGATTTGAACTCAAATCTGTAGATCCTCCGTTTGGGAGCCTTAGTGATAAATTTGGAATAGCACCTGTAAAATTATTGTGAGACATATTCAAATAATACTCAAGAAATTGAACCTTATACCAAAACCATTCCGGCACAGAGCCATGAATCCCCGCATTAGAAATATCCAGATAAGATAAGTAATTTTGAGTGTGTAGCCAACTTGGAAAGTTAGGACCCAACTTGCAAGATGCTAGACTCAAAGATATTAACTGAAAAGGAGGAATCCAGCCAGGGAAAAACTTTATGGATATTGAGTTGTGAGACAAGAACAAGTATTTTAATTTGGAAAAGCCTTTGAGATGTGATTCAGTGATTTCACCCTTCAAAGAATTCCCTTCTAGGGACATAGCTTCCAACTCAGATAACAATCCGATGCTTTTAGGTATCACACCATTGATTCGATTGTAGGACAAGTCTAGCTCCTGAAATATGTGTCTGTTGCACCATGAAGAATTTTGAATGAATCTTGAAAAGTCCCCACTCAAGTTGTTATATGACAAGTATAGTGACTGTAGTGTGCAAATGTTTCCAAAGAAATGGGGAATCTCTCCTTGCAGATTGTTATGAGAGAGATCGAGATATTCAAGAGATTTCATTGCTTTGTCAAAACCTAGTGGAACAGGACCTTCTAACAAGTTGTAACCAAGAGAAAGGGTGTGAAGATTGGCTGTGAAGTTGAAAATCCAGTGGAATATATTTGACGATGTCAACAGGTTAAAGGAGAGATGAAGCCTAACAAGAGAAGATGAAGAATTCACAATGGAAGTAGATGACACCAGAAAACTTATATCCATAAGACTGCAATTTGACAAATCAAGCATTTCAAGGTTGGAGCCTAAGTTGAAATTTCCTTGAAACACTAATGAAGTGAGATTATTATAAGAAAGGTCAAGGCTCACTAGAGAAGGAAAGTTTGGGTAATGAGATTGTGACAAAACAATACTATTTTGTGAAAGATAAAGCTCCCGAAGGTTAGCGCTGAAGTTGGACAACAATTGAAATGTGGATGATGTCAATAAATTGTCAGAGAAATCAAGGATGGTAAGGGAAGTAGTGGAAGAATAATTAGAATGAATATCAAATAAAAATTGAACATCATTATCAGAAAGACTACAATCCGACAACCTCAGCTCTGTTAAGTTTGGAATATGCTTACGAATCATTTGAAGCCACTGGTGAGAGTTGCCAAGACTCATTGACGTGAGGTCAAGAGTATTTAAAAAGGAGAGATTAGACACCCATTCTGCACCTTTACTTTCGAGAACAAAGTCACCGTGGAGCTTGAGAGTTTGCAGCAATGGAAGATCACCACTTTGAAAAGGGATTGCTCCTGAAAGTTCACTATTCCCTTGAAGACAGAGATATTGTAGTTGTCCCAAGTGTTTGAGTTGATATGGGATAACTCCATCAACATAATTGTAGCTCAGATCCATATACTGTAAATATGTAAGCTTGCCTAGTTGAGGAGGGATTTCTCCACCAAAATCATTATCACTGATATCAAGGTATTGCAGTTGAGACAAATTCCCTAGTTGATAAGGAATACTCCCAGCAAAATCAGCATCTGAGATATTGAGATATTTTAACTTGGAAAACAAGCCAATATGTTCTGAGATATAACTGTTAACAAAATCATTGTAACTGAGATCTAAATGTTGAAGATATTGCAAGTCAATCAAGGTGGAGATATTGGCTTGACCAGATAAATGATGTGAATATGATCCACGGAGATGAAGGCGGAGTACATGACCAGTTTGGTTGCGGCATGTAATTCCCTGCCATTTGCAACAATCATCGCCCCTCCATGTTGACAGCATGCCCCAAGGATCATCTATGCTTTGTTTGAAGCGGAGGAGTGCTTGCCTCTCATTCTCTAAGCATGTGACTTCCCCATGGATTAATCCTGCATCATACAACATAATAAGCACCACTAATAATGCATAATCCCATTTCAAAAAGTAATTGCTCATCATTTCTAGTTTCTTCCAAATAAGAATATAGAGAATTTTGTGTAATGTTCTCGATGGGGAACTCCGAGACCCAATATTCATATATATAGTGGGATAAAGTGTATGTATTCAAAATATCTGTTTGCATCTTCTAGTTCTTTAATATCACTTTTAATTACTCCATTTTTTTTATTACTGATCGAGGAATTATTAAGTAAGGTGATATATTTAATAAAAATAAAAATGATATTTTGGGTAAGAAGCAAGAACAAGGAACAAATTCAAAAGAAAAATAATAGATTTTTTAGAGCTAGGATAAAATAATATAATTTAGTAAAATAAATAAAATACATATATTCAAGCCATTTTACAAAAGTAAGATTCAAAATATGTGATCGACAGAAAGTAAATCAAAACTACTACTAGATAGTAGTAAATTTTATTACTAAAATAATTCTTACCCTACTATAAATTGTGCCCGTCTTTGCTTAGTTTTTATTTCATTTTTCTTATAATAATATGACTTAAATTATGCAATATATATATACACCTGATACGTATATATACAAATCTATATGTTTTTGTAAAGAAATTGAGGCATTTAATTTTATGAGTCTTTTCAAATTTTCACTCATTTTTTTCTTCTTCTTCTGTGATTTGAACCCATGAGCATTGATTTTGAGTTTATACTAAAAATCTGTCAATCTTAACTAATATTATGGTGATCGCTAAAGCATCTCCAATGCTAATTTCAATTTTAATTTCATTTTGAATATTTATAAAATTATTTGTCATAAATAGTAATTTAAAATTAAAAATAAAACTTGTCTCTCCAATGTTTAGTTTTAATTTAATTAGAATTTTATGTTTTTTAATTATTTTATTAATATAATTATACGAATAATAAAATTTTATTATTTTTTCATTAAGATGATG
>NC_029789.2:148078811-148086032 GCF_000816755.2 Arachis ipaensis | reverse complement strand
GTGTTGATTCAAATGTAAGACAAAAAAAAAAGAGAGAATACCAATTATCACCTAACCTTTCTCTTATTTTTAAACTATTAACATAAATTTAAAAAATTAGAATTAATAAGCATGTGTGTTTAATCTATCCACTAAATATAAAAAAAAAATTAAATTAGACATTGATATTTAATCAAATATTGTCAAAATATTATATTATTATTACTACTATAAGAAAATTAAACATCAATTGAAAATTACTAGCTACTTGTCTTCATCTTTAGGTAACATCACGGGCTAAGAAAATGTAAGCTTCTTTTGAAGGAGGACTTTAGACTTTATATAATGATGATAAGATGACTTTATAATATGCGTGTGTGATTCATTTATATTTCGATCTTCTATGTTTTTGCTCTAAATTATTTATGTCAATATTTTCTCAAATAATTTTTTCTATAGTACCAATTTTTATGTCGCATTCTCGCTCTTAAATCATTTTCTCTTTTCTACTATTTTGTCTTTCAGTTCCCACATATTCTCTTTTTTATACATATACATGGAACAAAGAAAAAATAATACATATATGATATATCACTTTTTTTTATATAATTTGATAGAAATAATAAATCACCTTAATTAAAATAGAAAGTAGAACCTAGTGCAAAGACTTAAAAAGATTGATTCTTAGTGCTTTCTCACAAAAGAATATCTATCAAACACACAGTGAAGACTCCTTTGTAATATAGTCAATATATAACTAGGTTTCTAAAAAATTATACCAGGAGTCTTAGGGCCAGCAAATTTTGTAATTTATAGTCATTAATTAGTTATTGTTAATATTTTTAATGGTGTGAGATTACATCTAATAATATAAAATTACTCACTATTTTTTGCTGGTTAAGTGTTGACTAAATTTTAATAAAAATACTGATCTTCTAGACTTTTTCAAATTATATTATATAATATATATGGACATTATTCATTCTTATTTCTTATATATGTTTTCTATCCCATTTGTTACGTTAGAAAATTATGTAGATAAGTAATGACAAATTAGAATGTTGAACCCTTAATTTGGTGTGAAGACTTGGAATAATTTTTAATCAATTATGTGTATGTGGTGAAGCTAAATCCCCTTGTCTTTGTAATGTCAATCTCATTAGTCATTTTAGTTAGGCTTTTCTAGATAATTATTATCTATGTAGTATATGGACTTATTAATTTGTTATTATTATTTTTCGTATTTCTAATAATACATTTAATCTGAATTGAAAAGTTGAGTCTTGCATTGTGGAGGACTTGGAATTGTCAATGATTAGTGATTTATTGTGTAACAGTTTAGACTAGTTTATAAATAAGCGTGTGAATCAACTTAATTTTATACAATTAATTTTCAGAATTGAGGTGATATTAATATATATGATTTAAGTTTTGGTAGTTTTTATTTCAAAAATGAATATATAGAAACAATTTATTTATATTATTTTTTGTTTATATTTTTTGGTCCCGCCGTCGCTCCTAGAGACCGTCCCTACCGCAGCCGGAGCTTCCACTGCCATCGTCGAGGACTCCATCACCGCCACAAAAAGCCACCGCATGTGAAAGAGAAAAACGCGACACAGAACAGAGGGAGGGAATGACATCTTGTCGTGGCCGCGCCTTGTTGCTGCCGCTAGAAAAGGAGCTTCGTCGTCGCCGTCACGGCTGTGGATATGGGGCTTCGAAGAGAGAGAGAGAGGAGCTCGCTGAGGAGAGAGAAAGACAATGGCCAGAGAGAGGAGAGTCTTGCAAGGAGAGGGGAGCTGGTACGCCTCCATCGTTGCTACAGGCTGCGCCACCGCGCCTCTGGTCACCGGGAACCGTGCTGATATCGTCGGAAGCTACTGTTGGAAACTTTGCAAGTTTGTCCTAGCTTAGCTTTGCTTATGCCTGTTCTGTCCTTGCCGGTGGGGGGTCACCGGAGCTGCTGATGCTCCATCCTCTTATTTCCTTTGGTAAGACTAAACTTATTCTGCCTTGTCTTGCCATAAAGCTCTATTATTGACTCTGTCCTATCATGTTTGCTGTCCCTTTTTGTCTTTGCTTAGTTTAAACCACTGTAGGCTATTAGATTCGCGCCATTATTACTGTGGTTGTTCTATGTTATTGATACTAGGGCTATTGTTGAAGTTGCTGCAGTGAGGAATCAAAGTTGTTGCTACTACCTTGGTCCAAATTTCGTGCTCTTTCATTCCATTCTACTTCAACCTTCCTCACCTTTTATCTTGGCACTCTAGTTTGGTTTCTTCGGTCCCTTGGGACCAATTTGTGAGTAGGCTTTACATTTATAATTGTTTGATTGTGCATCTATAATTATTTTGACATATATCTATTATGATCTTTGAATTATACTCACTGTATTTGTCTAGAACGGTTTTAAATTGATTAGAATAATTGATTTATTAAAATTGAATAATTCATTTTGATGAAGTTTATACTTTCGGAACTATACATGAGACCATATATATTTTTGATGAAGTTTTGCATTATTTTAAATTATTTGATCTTACTTGAATATTTGTTTTTGAGACCATATATATTTTTGTTGAAATTTTACATTATTATAAAATATTTGAATTTACTTGAATATCTGTTTTTGAAGCATTGAAATATTTGTTGGTATTCACTTAGTTTAAAGATTGTGAAATATATTTGAAATGTGTTATGATTGAAAAAAGTATGATTGGAAAGGGTTCTGATGAGAAAGTATAATATGATTTGATTTGATTCAATACCTTATATATTTGAAAGATCAAATATTTGTTGTATTTGAAATTATATGTTTTGAATTGGTTTGGGAGGCTCGTATTAGAAAACCGTAGTTAACAGCTGTTATGACGTTAACTTAGATGCATCTAACTCAGACTCCAGCTAGCAGGGGTGTTGCCAGCCTAACGTGTAGGCCACACGTTAGATCTGTTATTCTGTTAGGACACACAAGAGGAAAGGGCTACCCATAGAGGTGGAGCCGCCCAAGTGTGGACTTTTGATTTGATTTCTGTATGAGAATTCTCTTATTGATTCACTTATTTATATAAATTATTATCTTCTAACTAAAATTATGTTTATATGGTCTCATGTGAATTATAGATATACTATTTAGTCACTGGGTTGCAAAATTCACTCCGTTTTTCTAAAAATAATTTTCAGGAATAAATATTTGATTATGTGAGCCTTTCTATTCAAGAGTAATGATCTGCAATGGATATCTATTCGTTGTTGAGTTCTTACACGTCATCTGCTCCATATGTCACAGGCAGGATCTACTCATATTTATTTTATTTTTTGTTTGTTAAAAATATGTAATTTTCTTATTCAACTTATATTTGAGTCAGTTAGGCTTGCTTGGAGATTATTTTTCTGAGCGCTGATCATGACTTATTTTAGGCCGTGATAAATATACTAAAAAATAATGTATATATTATATATCATTTGTATTCTTTGTGAGCCGTGAATATATGATTGAAAAGTTTGTTAGACTAATTTATAAATTAACGTAAATCATATAATTTTGATCAAAACTGAGGTGATGCTAATATGATTTAAATGTGGGTAGCTTTTATTTCAAAAGTAAATATATAAAAATAATTTATTTGTACTATATATTTTTATTTATATTTTTTTGCACATCTTATTTTTATGATATGAAATATAACTTTTTTAATTTTTATTGATTACTTGAATACCAAAAATAAGAATATAAAAATAATATACTAAAAAAATAATGCATACATAATTACTATTCCTCGTGAATATATGATTGAAAATTTTGTTTGGATGATAATATAGCAAATATGTATTTCTTTCTCTTTCTTTGATATTGACCAATACCACTAGTGTTATCCGATCCCTTTGTTAAATTCTATTCGCAATCCTTAGCTTGTTAATGAAGTACAGTGATAGTTTGTAAATGGTGTTGGTGTTGTTATTACTACATTATTGTTACATTAATTCATGATATATACATCACTAGACAATGTGGAATTTTGTAATAATTATTCATTTTTAGTGATCTTTCTACTTTTGTATATATGGAAGTATAATTATATTTATAAGATTGATTTAATGAATGATGTAAATTACTCCATACAAACTGGTCTTCTTGTTCTAGAACCATTGTAATTCATTGATATTGTGTCAATTTTATTAAAAGAGAAAATATTGGAGCCAATGAACTAAAATCCCTGAAGACCATACCATATTGCTAGCATTCATGTAAACCAAACAGTTTTTTGACACAGTTTCTCTTGAATTTAACTTCTTTAAACCATGAAACTAATCCTTTCTTGTGTCTTTTTATGGAATATTTCTAACTATTTACAAAATTAAATTATGTATTTGGTTGATACTTGGTACATGAATTTTGAAAATACTAATCCTAAGGATCAAAATTCGTTAATGGAGATTAAATATTATATTAATTTATTAAAATATTCTAATGACTTTAACTCAGAAATTAGCAATTTCTATTATAAGTTTAATAAAATCAGTTTTTTTTTTTCTGCAATTCTTTATATCAATCACAATTGTCAAATAAAATTATAATTACTAACATAAGTGTCAAAAGTGATCGAATATTATTATTGGTCAGAAAAATGGGTTGGACATTTTAGGTATGATAGAACATTACGAGGGTTAATAGTCAAATTAATTTTTAGAAGATAAGATATTTTTTAAATTTATTTTTTTTGAAAATTTTGTTCAATCAAATTAGTCTTTTAAATATTGCGAATTAATTATATTTATCCTCCAGTCACTCTATTAAGTATTAGCAATTTTTTTCAAAGATTGATGTTGTAAAATATTAATTGATAATATATATAATATCTGATATGTCTAATTAGATCGTGACCAAATATGTTTAGGAAAATTTATTAATAATCCGTGTAATAATAAGTGTAATAACCCGTGTCATGCACGTGATAAGATTGAAATTATAATGTTAAGTTGTTTTGTTAAAATTAAGTTGAATTATAATAATTTGATTAATAAAAAATAACATGTTGTTATGTATTGTTCGTTTTTTCTTAATCTAGTGTATGTTAAGTGTATCAACTCTAAAGAAGTTATTAATCGGTTTTAGTAATCTATTTTTTTCAATAAATCAGACATATATACTCAACTAGTATTTTTACCTGTGATTACATTACGGGAATATAAATCTTTTAAAATTATGTCGGTTTATCCTGATATTATAGATTATAGTACAAAAAAATTTATAAAATTAAACTACTTTTACAAAAAAAATCATAGAAGACAAAAGTCTCCGTCGATTAAGAAGACCAGGATCTCCATAGATAAAAAATCAAACAATAAAATTTTTAGTGATTATTTTTATGTGAAAGAGTTTGATTTATTACTAATAATTAATTTTAATATTCGTTATCTAAAATTTGAAATGATTTAACTTGTATACTTTTGATTAGGTGTTAAGTCTGTTGCACAAATAGAAATAATTAATTTTTATATTTGTTATTTAAAAATAATATTTTTTTCTATGTATATAAAAATATAATTAGATAAAAAGATAGAAAAAATAGAGAATGAGAAAAAAGAGAGAGAAAAATAAAGATAAAAATTGAGAAAGGGATTTTATTAATTTTGAAAAAAAATTATTTTAATTATAATAAAAAATATCTGATGACACATTTTGATTTGTCAAATTACTAATATAAAATATAAATTACAAATTATATATAGAATGGCAAGAGTAGAGAGAAATAGAAGAAGGGAGAGAGATAAATGAGAGAATTTAAGAAATGAGTTTATTAATTTTGGAAGGAAATATTTTTTTCTCAATTTGAATAAAAGAATGTCATGTCACCCAAGCGTACCGGTCTACAGGTGCTCTCGCGATAGGAATCCTCGCGACGAGACGTTGGCCCATACCTACAGTGGAGGCACCACCCAGAGTCAATCTATGAGGTCGGGAAATTGAGACTAACACCAGATGCTACAGTTTGCCTATCTACAGTTAAACAAAGTCCAAATCTATAGTCAAGTGAAGGTTAAAAGCCTAAGAACCAAAAAACCTAACATAGTAACCCCCTAATATCTACCTAACATTGACACAATTCAAGCATGCAACCTATCAAACACACAATACAGGCACGAAACAGAACTAAGAAGAAGCAGTATATGCACGAAATAAAATTAAGAAGCAAGAAGGAAAGGGAAAACTTACCGAAAGGATGATCGAAAGGAATTGGAAAATCTCGAGTAGAGTGGACGAAACAAGAGCGATTCGGAGTGAAGAACTTCAGAGTGTGAGAAGAGGAAATGGAGAATATGTGATAATAATAAGGGAAATGGAAACTGAAACGCAAAAGGCAAGAGAAAACTGACTAGTAACGGACGCCTGAGAGCGCGAAAGGCAGGGACAAAACGGACATTTCGTCCAAGGTTCAAATCAACAATTAAGAGCATTTAATGTTTGGTGCGAAGAATGAGGTGACAAAGGGTGTTCCGATCCTTCGAGGCGAACATGCCCACTCGCGCGTAGGGGGCACGCCCTATCACGAGCGGCCGACTAAGCGACGATTCAACCAAAGATGACTGAGAATGCGCCAACAACGACGCTTGCAACTCTAGCTGGCGTGTTGGGGGCACTGTTCCGACCCGGCCCATATGGCGCGTTGCTCCGATCCGGGCGGCCGACCTGGTGAAAAGCGTGAACCCGAACCAAAGGGAACGTCCGGACCTATCCTCTCCTCCAGCAAGGCATGTGACAGTTGGGGAGGGAAATTTCTTGGAAGGCAGGTCTGTCCCTGTGGGACCCGCCCTAGGAGCAGAGTATATAAGGGGAGGGCCCTACCCCTCCCCATGGTATGTCACTATCCCTTCATCTTTACTGCCATCTGTACGGACTCTGTCTTGGACATCGGAGTCTCTTTTGCAGGTACCCCCTCCTCTCTTCACCTCAACTGCTCGGGAGGTCGCACAGCTCTTCCACTCACCCTCCAGAGTCAGACCAGGAGTCCCAATCACGTTCTAGCATCTCGGATCTCAATTTTCCCATCCTCTTTACACGCATTCGATATACCCGACCCGTTCGACAACCGACCAGACGAACATATTGTTTTGTACATCTTATTTTTATGATACGAAATATATTTTTTTTTTATTAATTACTATTAATACCACAAATAAAAATATAAAAATAATGTACTAAAAAATAATGTATATACTATATATCATTTGTAT
>NC_029789.2:148076153-148078656 GCF_000816755.2 Arachis ipaensis | reverse complement strand
ATATATGGACATTATTCATTCTTATTTCTTATATATGTTTTCTACCCCATTTGATACGTTAGAAAATTATGTAGATAAGTAATGACAAATTAGAATGTTGAATTCTTAATTTGGTGTGAAGACTTGGAATAATTGTTAATCAATTATGTGTATGTGGTGAAGCTAAATCCCCTTGTCTTTGTAATGTCAGTCTCATTAGTCATTTTAGTTAGGCTTTTCTAGAAAATTATTATCTATGTAGTATATGGACTTATTAATTTGTTATTATTATTTTTCATATTTCTAATAATACATTTAATCTGAATTGAAAAGTTGAGTCTTGCATTGTGGAGGACTTGGAATTGTCAATGATTAGTGATTTATTGTGTAACAGTTTAGACTAGTTTATAAATAAGCGTGTGAATCAACTTAATTTTATACAATTAATTTTCAGAATTGAGGTGATATTAATATATATGATTTAAGTATAAAAATAATATACTAAAAAAATAATGCATACATAATTACTATTCCTCATGAATATATGATTGAAAATTTTGTTTGGATGATAATAGCATCTTCTAGCAAATATGTATTTCTTTCTCTTTCTTTGATATTGACCACTAGTGTTATCCCTTTGTTAAATTCTATTCGCAATCCTTGTTAATGAAGTACAATGATAGTTTGTATATGGTGTTGGTGTTGTTATTACTACATTATTGATACTTTAATTCATGAAATATACATCACTAGACAATGTGGAATTTTGTAATAATTATTCATTTTTAAAGTGATCTTTCTACTTTTGTATATATGGAAGTATAATTATATTTATAAGATTGATTTAATGAATGATGTGAATTACTCCATACAAACTGGTCCTGTTCTAGAACCATTGTAATTCATTGATATTGTGTCAATTTTATTACAATCCCTGAACACCATACCATATTGCTAGCATTCATGTAAACCAAACAGTTTTTTGCCACAGTTTCTCTTGAATTTAACTTCTTTAAACCATGAAACTAATCCTTTCTTGTGTCTTTTTATGGAATATTTCTAACTATTTACAAAATTAAATTATGTATTTGGTTGATACTTGGTACATGAATTTTGAAAATACTAATCCTAAGGATCAAAATTCGTTAATGGAGATTAAATATTATATTAATTTATTAAAATATTCTAATGACTTTAACTCAGAAATTAGCAATTTCTATTATAAGTTTAATAAAACCAGTTTTTTTTTTTCCTGCAATTCTTTATATCAATCACAATTGTCAACTAAAATTATAATTACTAACATAAGTGTAAAAGTGATCGAATATTATTATTGGTCAGAAAAATGGGTTGGACATTTTAGGTATGATGGAACATTATCAGGGTTAATAGTCAAATTAATTTTTAGAAGATAAGATGTTTTTTAAATTTATCTTTTTTGAAAATTTTGTTCAATTAAATTGTTCTTTCAAATATTACGAATTAATCATATTTATCCTCCAGTCACTCTATTAACAATTTTTTTTCAAAAATTGATATTGTAAAACGTTAATTGATAATATATATAATATCTGATATGTCTAATTAGATCATGACCAAATATGTTTATAAAAATTCATTAATTTAGTCATTTTTTTCAATTACAAAAATTCTATTCCCAATATAACATAGTGACTAAATTGATAGATTTTGTAAATATATTTAGTTAACATTCAATTGAACATATTATGTGTCATATATACTATAAGTTAATATTTCACATCATCAATCATTGATGAAAATTATGAGTGGAGTAACTAAAAGACATATATGATTAATTCGTAATTTTCAAATGACCAATTTAATTAAAAAAATATTTTAAAAAAAATTTAAAAAATAAATTATCTTTTAAAAACTAAAATGACTATTAGTCCAATATTATTATTATTATTTGTCAAAAGAATGGACTGAACATTTTGGGTATGAATATGATAGAGCATTAATATATTTTTGGGCTGGATACATTAATTTTCTTTTTTGGACTAAGATACATTAATTTAAAGATGCTTTAGAATCCCTATACTATGTCGAACTCGAAGTGCATTATAAAGGCCCAACACATGCAAACCATAACTCTCATTAACTTTCTTTATACACTTCCACTTGCCCAATGTGGTGACGTGGATATTGTTGGGACTCTGGGTTTAAAAAACAACATATATAGTGAGTTACTGACTTGTTTGTTAGTTAAAAATCCAGTTGAAGTGTCTAATTTAATTTGTATCTATTATATTTTTCTGCTTTAGATATATGCCCAACATGTACTTATTTACTTTGGTTGGTTGGTTTTGTTTTGCACACTTTTGATGTTGCTCTTAATGAATTTCAATTCCATATGTATAGCATAAAATGGTTTAATCTATTTACTTAAAATAATAAAATATTTATTATTTTAATTAATTTCATATTATTATTTCGTATGGATTAAATAAATAAAAGAGTATTATTAATTTATTATACAAAACAAAAATTAAACTGCATTATT
>NC_029789.2:148068682-148076128 GCF_000816755.2 Arachis ipaensis | reverse complement strand
AAATGTCTATTATTTTATTGTTTAAATTTCAACTAATTTTATAATAAAACAACTAAATAACTAACAGAACAAAAAATTTAATAAAAGACAACTTAATATCCTTTATTCTTATATATCTTATAGAAAAATTTTAAATTAAAACTATATAATAGTTGTAAGTATCAATTCGAAATTTAATCTATGAACTTAATGTATAATAATCAGTTTCAGATATCTTATATAAATTTAAAGATAAATAAGATATTATTTTATCTCTAACTATTATCATTAGAGGAGAGATTTGATCCTGATGGCTGATTGGACAAACTAATATATCTCTTTTTTTTTGTCAAACAATATTTTCTAAAATTAGGAAACTTATAAATAATATGATATATCAAGGAATAAGGAATAATCACTGTTTCTTAATACCTATCTTTTTGGTAGTCGCAGTCGGTGACCGAAAAAGTGTCAAAAACCTTTTGGCTTCCTACTCAAAACAGTGACCCCACTTCAGTCGCAGAAGCTCTTCTTCCAGAATGAATCCCTTCTATTCTGATTTTACTCCTCAATATCCTTATTCTCCTCTAAACAACTATGCATGGAACATTCATCGACAACCCACCGTGAGTGTTTTTTTTTCTTTAATGTTTGTTAAGTAATGTCGAATTTAATTTCTCTTTCTCTACTTATATAATTTTTGCCTGAAGTGAATTTTGGGTCACGGTCGAGTATGAATTAGGTTTCAAGGGATATGAATTTCTCTTTTGATTTGAGATTATTTCTTAATGTATTGTTTCTGTTGTTCTTTCATTAGATTTAGCATTGTACTTTACTTTCTGATTCTGGTACAATTAGTGAATGTTAACAGTTAACGGATTCTTTTTGGTGTGTGAGTTAGTAACCTAGGCATATGTATTCTGAGTTTAGAGATCATGATATAAATTATTAAACATTGATGATTTGTTTATAAAATGGTAATAAAATATAGTAATTTAGATTCGCTGTGGCCCTTCACAACTACATTACTAAACAGTAGAATTATGATAGCAATTGTGTTGTGCATGCTGAGTTTGGTTGATACTTAATGAAAGTTTGAATGCTGTGTTTGAAGTTAGATGCATGTCTGTTGTTATACTGGTTCGTTTTTGTTTGGTTTTTCAAAATAATTTAGGCCTAATTGGTGTTTTGTTGTTGAATCTGACACTTTCCATTGAATATTGCACTAGAATGTTGCCATTGTATCAATGTAGCATCATGTTTGAAATTTTGTTTGCAGACTGAGAGATATCGAAATCAAATTAACTATGGCTGGCAAAATATGCTTCATGGAGGTTTAAATCACAGCCATTTTAATTTCGGTGATCCAACCCCTCCGTATGGTTTGGGTTTTCCAAATGATGGTGCTCCTGCTGCTAACTTCTTACTGCACCAAACTGCTAGACAAATTAATCCTTTTGTGGCCCCAAGCTTCCAAGATGATGATGTCAGAGCTGCTAGCTTCTCACAGCACCAAATTGGGAGACGGATTAATCGCTTTGCAACCTCACCAGCACGGCCAACTAATCGTGTTGCAAGTCCTCGAGCGCGGCCAACTAATCGTGTTGCAAGTCCACGAGCGCGTCCAGCTAATCCCATTGTAGCTCCCCGAGCAAGACCATTCTGTGAAATTTGTGGGGTTTGGTTGAGTAGTTCCAAAAACATAGAAGAACATAATAAAGGAAGGAACCATCAGAATATGTTGAAAGAACATAAGCATACGTTGAAAAGACATGAGAAGTCCGAGGAACTTAGAGGTATAAGAAGACGAGAGAGGGAGCATGTGCCAAATGCCCTTGGGAATATAGTAGATCGGTCTAAGACAGTTCGGAAATCCGAGAGAAGAATTTCTGTTGAAAGGCAGCACAAAGATTACCTGGGAAAATTCATGGCGGAGACTTCTACTGTTACAGCTGAAAATGCTGAAGGGGAATGTAGGGATAAATCTGTAACCAGGGTTTATGACTCCAAGAGGAAAATCGGAGGAGTTAATGAAGGCAATGATGAGAACAAGATTAAGAGGATAAGAAGGACTATCGAAGCATCAAAACATGAAGGGGAATTGAGGGATAACTCTGTTGCAGAGGGCTGTGATTCAAAGCCAAAACCTGAGGGAGAAGTGAGGCACAACTCTGCTGCAGAGGGTCATGATTCCAAGCTGAAGATTGGGGGAACTAGGGGAGTTAATGGCAAGAAAATTAAGCGGAGAAGAAGGGTCATCAAATCATCAAAATCTGACACCAATGCTCCATCAAATTGTGCAAATGCAGAGTCTACCCCTCAAGTACCTACAGGGGCACCACCAGAGCAGCCTATGCCACTGCAGGTACTCTTACCAGTACCAGCAGTGGGATCAAATTCTGAACCACAAATTCAACCTCTTGTACTAGCTAATTCAGAGGCCAATGTAAATGACAAGAGTCCCATTTCTACTGATGAAACAAATGTTCAATTGCCATCATCAATGTCAATGGAGTTCAATGCTCCTGTAAATTCTAGCATTAACAATGAAATTTTAGATGGAAGTTGCAAAGTTGAAGAAAAGATGGGAGTACTTGACATCATTCCTATGTCAATTTATGTGGAGTCTACAGTCCAAGTACCTTCAGCAGTACCACCACAGAAGCCTGCACCATTATTGGAACTCTCACCATTACCTCCGGAGCGATTAAACTCTGAACCACTAATTCAACCTTTTGTACAAGTTGAAGCGGAACAGCAAGCATCCAAAGACAATGTACATAATGAGAATCAAAATCCTACGCATCATGAAACAAATGTTTATCTTCCATCATCAATCTCAATGGAATTTGATGCTCCTGCAGATTCTAGTACCAATACTGAAATTTCAAATGAAAATTTCATAGCCAAAGAAAATATGGAAGTCACCACCAAATTAAACATAGCATCAGTTCAGGTTTGTTTTGTAATATGCAATCCATTTATTAAATATTAAAAATTTGATTTTAGATGTTACCTAAATCTGTGATTAGGTTGCTGGAGTGGAAAAAAATGTGTGGATTTGTCTTCAATCAATTAGTCTATAGATCATGAGATATACATTTTGAAACTGTTCACCTTGTTAAATAAATTTCCTGCAATTTTGTATATTTTATTTGCATATTTCTATTATAGTATTTTATGGAAGAAAATTTGTTTGTTACATTTTCTACTTTATTGAATCATTCAAAGTTATTCCAGGAAAATATTTGTTTTGTATGCGGCGATCGAGGCTTTGAAGAGGCATTGGTTTATTGCTACAAGTGTCAAATATGGGCACGACATAGGTACTTGTTATTTACCTTTTCTGTTTGCTTTGTTTTGATGTAGCTGCAACAAATTTGCATCATGATAATTGAGTGTAATTGCCGCACACTTCTTTATTACTATATTCCTAATGGTCTTAGACTTTTTCAATTTTTCTTTTCAGGTATTGTTTAGACGGACCTGTGATATTCACCGAGCAAGTTATATGGTTTTGTGAGGATTGTAAACCAACGGTAGAAACATGTGATTCTCAAAATTTAGAAGATACAATCCAAACCAGGATGGAAAAAACCAATTTCACAAAGCAAATAGGGGAGAAAAACGAGTTTATGAAAGTGTGTCAACCTGCTCTGAAAACGGTTGAAAACACTCATGTCGCTGATCTTAATCTTGTAGAATTAAAAGATCATGTTGTAGCACAACCTGTTAATGATCCAATTTGGAGGTAAGAAATTTATTTTTCTAATTTTTTCTATAACTAGTGGATTTTCTAGCTTCTATAGTGATGCATTATCTAAAATTGAAATTTCTGGCTAATAGAGGAAGTCTTCACGTCGACAACAAAAGTATCAATTCCATCATCACTTCCATCAATGGACTTTTCGCACATTTGTCCGATCTAGCTTGCTCCCTTGTTAGTGAGGAAACAAGACGTTTTCCAGAGAAGCTTTCCCTGGACTTGTTTCAAAGACGTGCAGTGTGGCCAAGTCGCTTCTTGAAGTATGAGATAGATCAGAACAGCATTGCACTTTATTTATTTCCTGATGAAAGGTGGATTTTCTACACAAACCAACATGTTCTTACTCTGCTTACAACTTGTATTCTTATTACCAAATCTTACAACATGCTTGTACAGATGTGAAAGGGACTATGACATGTTAGTTGATGACATTATTCGCTCTGACCTTGCCATGAGAGCTGTGCTTGAACATGTAGAGCTCCTAGTTTTTCCTTCCACCGTGCTTCCGAGAGAATACCGGAGTGAGTTTTCTACCTTCTAGCTCAACTGTGCAGATCATATACTAGTATTATTTGCAAAACAAAATAAGTTATGTATTAATTTTTAATTAATCATGCAGGATTTAAAGCAAAGTACTACTTGTGGGGAGTCTTCAAAGCAAAGAAAACTTAAATCTAATACAACAAAGTGATGTGGTGTGTATAGAGATCAGGCCTTAAACACTGCAAAACATAGTTCATAGAATAGTTGAGAAAGAGTGCTTCTTCTAACACACTTTAGTTTTTTTGGCTTATAAGTTAATAAGTTATAAGTTATAACCATGATCTAATCATGCATGTGATATAATCTGTACAGTTAGTCTTCAAGCTTATTTAAAAACGTAGCAGGTGTAATATGTATGTTTATTTATTTATTCTGTTTATTTTGATGTTAGAAATCTTGTGAAGTTGGTATTAGTGCTATTAAAATATAAAGTGCATGATTTCGGTGCAATTAAAATAAGGTGACCTTAAAATAATTGTGAAGTGCTAGTTAAAACATATAATTTTTTAATACAGCTAAAATATTAGGGGAGGAAAATGATGCTGCACTCTATCCCCTAGAAGGTGACCAAGGAATATTTTCATATCTTATTAACTATTGTTGTTTTGTTTTAACGAATTATTAAAACTGTTCTTAAGTTTGCTAATTTAATGTTAACAATTTCGCATCTAATATAAAGGACTCGTATATTTTTTGTGGGTTGTTATTATTATTATTTTTATTTTTAGTCAATGGTTAATAACTTCCGAATTGAATATGTCGCATACATATCACTATTAAGAATTGAATTCGAAAATGATGTGTTAGTGACTTAACAAAAAAATAATAATAAACTGCAATTATTATTGATAGAAAATCTCTTTTTTAGTCCAAGTGTTTTGAGTGAAAAAAGAAAGGACTGCACGTAGAATCTATAAGTACTTAAGTAGTGTAGAAAAAAAAAATGGTGACATTGAAAGGGATTTTGTCTCTCATATCTTTTGGAAGCATCAAAGGGGAAGAAACGTGAAAGAATTTGATTGTGTTTTGTTCCAAAATTAATTACTAAATATGAGATATATATTGAAAATAATATATAAATATATGATGATTAATTTTATATATATTATATATAATCATAATTTTAAATTATGAATTATTTATGCACTAAAAATTTAGATGAATGAAAAAAAAGGTATATTATTCGTCATCTAAGATCACTTTAAATTATTTAAACTTTATAAATGTTTGAAATTTGGTTCTTTCGTATTAATCTATTCTTAATATATAAAAGTAGATGAATAAGTTTACCCAAATTACTTTTAAGATATTTTTCTCCTTCTACTAATGCTATGTCAGCAACATCGTTTATTTGGCAAAACTTTAGAATCAACCACTCAATTTTTGACAAATCAACTATTATTTTCAAATCAGCAAAAAATAAAATATACAAAAAAATATATAAGTAATAGAAATATACAAATTAGGCTATAAAATTACCAATGACAATGATTAGAAATTAATAGTGTCCAACCAAATTTGTAACCTACAAGAATCCATATTCCTATATTTATTATATTTTATCGTTATAAACAATACAATAAATTTATAACCCCAATAATTAATTTATTAATTTCTATAAATAACTCATTAAATGTAATAAACATCCATATTACAAATGTCATAATAATCTATTAATCATAATAAATTTTACCTTACAAATATTCAAATTTCATACTATTTGAACTACTTATATAAGTCTCTTATCATTATTTTTTTAAATAACATCAAATTTAGCACAAAAAAAATTTATTTTCATACTACACAACATCTCAAACTTACTCAATGGAGTATCATTCTTTAGACAATATCACCAAACAAACAGACAATTGGTTTATCAAAGTTTGCATGGTTCGTTTATGGGAAACATTAACACCTACAAATGAAGAAGAGTTTCTTTACTTAGAAATGATTATATTAGATGAAAAGGTACAAAACAAATATATTTATTGTATTTTTAAATTGAACATTTTCTAACACTATTTTGAATTTTGAACACTTGAGACATTGTCTGGCAGAGTAGGTCAAAAAAAATATTAACAGGTAATTTCACTTTATACTATTTCAATTATTCTTCTTAAAAATAACTTATTTAAAAAAAATCTACATATTTTTGTTCTTTTTATTGTAGATGTTATTGATAAACTGCATGCACATTAAGAAATTAAGGAAAAAAACCATACAAAATTAAAACAATACAATATAAAATGCATACAATTCAACAATTCATAAAGAACATGTCCTTACAAGAATTTACGACAGAAAGAATAAAGCAACAATTCTAACAATAACCAATAAAGAAAAAGGAGGACGAGCGCCACATAAGAAGACTAAGTCCATCAACCAAAACAAATGCAAAAATTAAACCACCAAATAAAAATGTTACTTTGGGGAATGAATTCTCTCAATTGTTAAAAAAATTGAAAATGTAAAGTGTGATCTCTGACCTTTCATTGTTCTTTCTCTCTCATATTTATTCTTGATCTCACTTATAAAATTAATGGAGAGATTACATTTCATTCTCTCAATTATTAAAAAAATTGAGAAGATCTATTTCCATTACTTTATACAACTCCAACATCCAAATATTTTATATTACAAATTATTTTAAACAAAACACATTTTAAATTTAACTTTAGTTTACACATATTTAATTTAATTCTATAAAATATAATTATTTTAATATTTATTATATACTATTATTAATTTATCGACTCGCGCAGATCTCATTCTAATATAGAATAAAGGAGGAAGAACAAATAATGAAAATGAAGATTTGAGAGTTAGGGCTTTATAATTACGCAAGGACCAATTTGAGTGTTTTTAAACAAATTTGGAATACTAATTTGAGTTAAATTCTTTTTTTGTCTATATCACCTTGCAGCAAACTATCAAGTTGGCCCTTAACTGCACACATTAGCAACGTTAAAACAGCTGATGACATTTGGACTAACCAAGACTCGCGTTCCTAAGAGTGAGAGATATATTTGATCATTTAAAAAAAACAAAGGACTTAATTGAAGTAAGTTGAAATTTGGGACATTATTTCTATAACAATATGAACTATATGTTAGACATTATTAGTTATACCAATTATGAGATATATTTTTAAAATATAC
>NC_029789.2:148066595-148068639 GCF_000816755.2 Arachis ipaensis | reverse complement strand
TGAGCGGACCTCATTCTAGTTAAATATTAATCTTACTAAACTTATTAAGATGATTTAATTTCTATCTAATTGTTGTAAAATGTGAAATTGACTTTGAAATTCTTGACATGTTTGTTTCATATATATTAACACAGCATGTAACTTCTTAAGGCTCATCTTATTAGATAAGTGTTAGATGTTCGAATACTTCTTTAAATATCGTGCAACAAAAATAGTATAATAAAGAAAGTGTATATGTATCTCTTAAAACTTGTCAGATGAAACCAATATCTTCTTTATGAGATGGACATACATTCATCATTTAAGCTAAGGCTGTTCGTGCATGCTAGAAGTCTAGAATTGAATACGAAAAATAATTAAATATCATTACAAAATGAAAAAGTATGAGGAGCCAATGAAATATTTGTACAATATGTATAATGGAGGTTTATGAAGTATTAGAGATATAACCATTAATGTTACTTTTTGCCATTAGCTGAAGTTTTTGAGATGAGTAGTATCATAACATTGTACAAATATTCCATTATCTCCCTAGCGGAATCCTTAAAAAATATTTGAAGGTTTCCTATTCATCACGATACTAAAGTATCGTTTTGACGTTTTTGGTAGCCATGATGATATTAGGCCTTACTAGTTACTACTATTATCATTATTAGACACACAAGTAAATTAGGAAAATATTAGAACATCAGTATTTTTAGTAGAAAACTTTTTAAAAATAATTTCATAATGCACTAAGACATCTCTCATGAAGAATGAATAAATTTAATTAAATTATTATTTAAAATTATTAATTATTAATTTTACATAAAAATAAATATACATAAATTTTTATCCAAGAATAAAAACTTCACCGGTTGCAAGAATAAAAATATCATCTAACATTATATATACAAAGAAAAACATGAATATATCACTTCATTCTAAACAGAATATATATGTATTATATATAAATCACGTGTCTAGCGTGTCAGATATATATATGTATATATCATCAGGGATGGATTCACATAATCACATATGATCGTATAGGAGTAATCGTCTCCATTGAATTTTAGACAAAAAAGTAATAAGTATTAAAGTATATGTATGTGTGTATATATTATCCCCGCTTTCATAATGTGTTTGCCCTCATACAAATTTTATTTTAAGTATGTTTTATGGTATATAAAAATAGAAAAGTTTAGGGTCAGCATTTTTATTGAAATTTAGTCAATATTTAACTATAAATAAAAATTGAGTAATCCTATATTATTAGATATCTTCTCACATTATTAAAAATATTGATAATGACTAATTGATGATTACACATTACAAATTCTGCTAGTCCCCTAAAATCTGTATATACCATGAACCATGAATCTGAAATCATATATATATTAAGGGTCACCATACTTTCCACTTTCCAATCTAATATAAGACAACCACCATACTTTTCAACTTAATATAAGACAACCATTAGCTCCTACACACTAAATCAGAATTATGAAACAATAATTAAGACATAATCCTAATAATAATACTATTGTTTTCGTTTTCTTACTACGATCTTCCACACCGTCATATCCATTAATACATTGTGTGTTACATAATCACCGCTTGTTTGGCCAAGAAAGGAACGTATTATTGTCTTGTTTCTTTTGTGTTTTTCAATAAATCCATGCATCTGTATTTCATTATCAAACAACAGTTTCACACAATAAAGAACTTTTCGTTCTTACGATGAGACAAACACTTCAAGTTTAGTTTCTTAAGTTAATTGTCTCGGGTTGCGTGGTGATCCAACCGCTTTCATTTTTTTTATTTGAATACAAATTAAAATAACAAATAACTAAGAATCTAAGATAATAAAATAGCTTTGTTGTGGTTTTCAGTTTGATAAGCATATGAGTCACTGGTTAGTATGATCTATGATAAAAATTTAGCTGTAGTCAACTTTACGTAAAATTGATAATTAAAAATAATTAAATAATTTAATTAATTTGACTAAATTTTTATTTAATAACTTTTAATTATTAATTTAATTTATATAAAATTGACTATA
>NC_029789.2:148066228-148066479 GCF_000816755.2 Arachis ipaensis | reverse complement strand
TACTGTAACACTGAGTTTTTACTCTGATCTATATATACTTTTTTATCCGAGTAATATTTTCTGCCAATTGATCGCTGACAACCAATAAGATGGAACACTAAATATAAAAAAAGTAGTATTATACTATTATTCAACTATTAGAATAATGTAATGTGAACTAATTTGGATTGGTCGAGTGTGGTCAACTCACTCCTGGAAAACCAAAAAAATAAAGAGTAATTTAATGTTGTCACACATTTATGGCAACTAAT
>NC_029789.2:148064746-148065706 GCF_000816755.2 Arachis ipaensis | reverse complement strand
TATATATAATTTAGAATAAATAATTAAATTAGTTTTCGATAATTAATTCTTTAAATTAGTTTTTAAATTTTTTAATCAAATTCGTTTTTTAAAGATTTTAAGTTAGTCATTTTAATAATGTTAGAGAACCAAGAGGGTACTAGCAAAAAATCAGGTAAATATCTTTGGGTGAATCTAAAACTTCTATGTAAATGGTGCTTATGCTAGGCATTAGGATGTTTCTTCTACTAAGTATCAGAATATTTTTTTTCATACTAAATAGATGTTCTTTTATATATTTTATAAATTTTTTTATATACTAAGAATCAAGATTGTTGGAAGTTCTGTGATCTCTACTCCTATTTCTCTAACATATCATTCAGAATTTTAATTTGGGGTGAGAAGCAATTAATATCAAATATTATAAATTAAAAATAAATAAAATTAATTAAATATAATTATAAATTAGTTAAGTTGTTTACTTTTTGGCGGATCATCTTTTGGTTCCATATACTTTTTCTAGTCCTTTTAATCTTTTCATCACTTTCATTAAATTGGATTAAATCAATTTCAAATTAAAAAATTTCAATGCTTCAAGTTCTCTCCTCAATTAAGTTTTGATTTGATCTAATTTTATAAATTTATCGGACTAATAGTCAATTAAGACTCTTATGTATGTTATAGTATCACTTAACATGCAACACTAATAAATTTTGGCACTGTTAACAAAGAAAATAACAGAAGAATTAATACGATTAGATTAAAATTTTTTAAAGACAGATTAATTTAAAAAACGAAAAAAATTTTCAAGATATTATTTGTGTACATACACCATTCAGTATTTCATTGGGCCTGGGGTCATTACTTTGGAGTTATTATATTATTACAATTATGTTAGCTATATATAAAAAATTAATAATAAAATCAACTATTCATATAAAATATATGTTAAAATATAAAAAAATATTAAAAATAAATTAA
>NC_029789.2:148058361-148064738 GCF_000816755.2 Arachis ipaensis | reverse complement strand
TAGTGAAACACATCAATCTATTTAATAATTCTTAACTATTATTTTTATACAAAGATATTTGTATACAAGGAGCTATATTACTATTATTAAGTTAGTTTTTTTGTTTACACAACCGAAATATCTACTGTTAAAATCTGTGACTTTTTTTCTTGGGTTAATTTAAATTTCAATGATTGAAAGAACTGGTCCAAAATTTTAAATGTTGATGTTTGGCTGAAATTAAAGCAATGGGAGACATAATTTTATGGTGGAGTACCTATAGTGTATAGATATATAAAAATATTATTTATACACTAAAATTAATCACTATATATCTGAGTATAAATACATATATTATTTAGCTTATTTTTAACGTGTATTTTGTATTTCACCACGTATTTTATATTAGTGGCTAATTTTTGTGAATAATTTTAGTGTACACATAGAATAGTCGATATATATACACTAGGCAAAGATCTGTAATATTTATTATTGAAAAGGTCCTTGCAGAAAACTCAGAGAAGTGATGAAGTTTTCTTCTTCTTGATGAACCAATTATTAGATGCTTAGCTTGTTGCTCATCCTGAAGATAAATCAAACCTTGAGACTTGAGTCACAAAGCTGCTTAATAAATTAAACAGGTAAATAAGTTCTTGTTGCTTCATCATCTATCATTGTCTTTCTTAGCACTTAATTAATTATTTTCTTCACAAACTATATATATAAGTATTATTCTCATCATTGCTTTTCTTAATTATGTCTTTCTCATATCATCACTATATATATATATATAACCTTAATTTTAATAAAAAGAAATCTACTCTCTTTACTCTCCTCCCTTAAAATCAGTTTCTATGAAGCTGGAAGTGGTTCCCACTTCAGAGAATAATGATTCAATCATTCATACTCCCTCCACAGGATTGCAAAAGCTTTTAAACAATTTACTAAATATGGTAGTGCTGATGCTTTTGATGGGAGTAGTTGCTCTCAAATATTTAATTTTCCATTCATCAGGCATATCATATCTTTGTTGTAATAATGTTGGTATCCTTGTCTCCACTTTAATCATTTTTTATTATAAAGTTTGAGGTGTTTTAGCCTCTCAGGAAAAAATAAAATAAAATAAAATAAAATAAAAAGTTGATATGCTAAGTATTTAATAGTTCATAGCAAAAATTTTTAATTGTTTCATTTATTTAATTATTTTTCACTCTAAGATAGTACTTCATAAGAATTTCAGTTAAGATGCTATGTATATCAAGAAGTTATTAAAGTGAATTATGGCCTTACAGATTGAGAGCTTCTCCTCAGTTTCTCAAGAAAATGAGTCAACCAATGAACCAAGTTAACTTTTTGAAATTATGTAAGCAATTAATGAAACTAATGAATAGAAATTTTTTATAATGAGTCATTTAATACTGTATTTATTTCAAAGTTTGTTCATTTATGTTACATCATAGAACCGTTGACTTTATCTGCTTACTGAATGTATGTTTTTGTAACAGAATTTAAGCAGAAAAAGAAAATTTACAAAGAAAATGGATGATTTTTGGAGCCTGATTTGTATGGACTATGATTGTTCCAAGGCCAGAGAAAATCCTTTCTGTAATGATTTCAAGTTCTTGCAAGATCATTCCAAATGCATCAACAATTTGTTGATCATTTGCTTTGATATCTTGCTGCTGATCATGCTGTCATTCACTATGATCAAGAGGACTTCATCAACTCCATTTCATGGCCAAACGCGAGCCGAAAGATACTCAAATTTGCAGCTAGTTTCTGCCACAAGCAATGGAGTTCTTGGCTTGGTGCATTCATGCTTAGGAATTTGGATTTTGGAGGAGATGATAAGAAAAAACCACACTGCATTGCCTCTTAATTGGTGGTTGGTAGAATTCTTTCAAGGAATCACATGGCTTTTAGCATCCTTCACAGTATTAAGTCTTCGGCTTAAACATTATCCGGTAACATCATTGCGCCTTTTCGCTGTTCTTCTACTTTTAGCTTCTGGCATACTATGTGCTTTGTCCTTGTTCTATGCAATTAGCAGCAGAGGACTCTCCCTGAAGATAGCTCTAGATGTTCTATCTTTTCCAGCATCAATCTTAGTACTGTTATGCACATTCAAAGTATGTCATCGCGACGAAAAATGGAAGGAAAAGGATGAAAGCCTTTATGCTCCTTTGAATGGACAGTTGAATGAAACTGATTCTGTTGGTGATATAGTCTCTCTTATGGCCTTTCACTGAACAATTCCCTAGTATTTTCAATTCAATTTCAATGCACTCTAGCAAATTATATAGTATCTGTAGAGAGGATAAATCAATATATGTATATACCAAGTGAGGCCCCAGAAGTTATAGAAGGAAATCGCCCTCCGGTTAATTGGCCAGTTGCAGGCAAAGTAGAAATTAGTAACTTGCAGGTAACTGAAACTTCATATTAAATTATGAAGCATAATGTTGAGAAAGTTATTGGTTTATTCATTTCAAAACAGATAAGATACAGGGCTAATGGACCACTTGTACTCCATGGAATTACATGCACATTTGAAGGAGGACACAAGATTGGTATTGTTGGCAGGACAGGAAGTGGGAAGTCCACTCTTATTAGTGCTTTATTTCGCCTTGTCGAGCCGGCCGGTGGAAGGATTGTAATGGATGGCATAGACATATCCTCGATCGGCCTTCATGATTTGAGGTCACATTTAGGTGTTATACCTCAGGATCCTACTCTTTTTAATGGAACAGTTAGATATAATTTGGACCCTTTGTCTCAACATTCTGATGAAGAGATATGGGAGGTATAATATAGCAGTCACATTCTGTTTATGTCAAAATTTGGTGTCTTCTGGTGTGAACTAATCCTTAACTTTATGTTAAGGTTCTTGGAAAGTGTCAGTTGCGAGAAGCCGTGCAAGAAAAAGAAAAGGGCTTAGACTCCTCAGGTAGAGTTTCTTATTTCGTGTTGTTACTTAAGCTGCAAGAAATTCTTTCCTAGTTAGTACTAATGACTAGTAACAAAATGTTACACAGTTGTTGAAGATGGATCGAATTGGAGTATGGGACAAAGGCAGTTATTCTGTCTAGGCCGCGCCCTTTTGAGGCGAAGTAGGATATTGGTGCTCGATGAAGCAACCGCATCAATTGATAATGCAACAGATCTTATTTTGCAGAAAACAATTAGAACAGAATTTGCAGATTGTACAGTGATCACAGTAGCACACAGGATACCAACTGTGATGGATTGCACCAAGGTTCTCTCCATAAGTGATGGTAAGTTGAATCATTTTTTTATTATCATTTAGTAGTGTTTGATTCTAACTAATGGAGATGTTTGATTGTATTATCAGGAAAATTGGTAGAGTATGATGAGCCAAAGAAGTTAATGAAGAGAGAAGGGTCATTGTTTGGGAAGCTTGTGAAGGAATACTGGTCTCATTTTCAGTCTGCAGAATCTCATTGATGATAATAAGAATGAACCTTTTACGAAATCAATTTTGTCTCATCATTTGGTAAATGAGTGAGAAATAAACCAATAAAGTTCAAGTCTACGAGGAGGATGGATTTGGATCCTCTAAATTTTGAATTTTACTTTAGAGGGTAAAGTGTGATCTCTCATTCTTGAATAATTTCTCTCTCATATTTTCTCTTGGTTCTACCTATGAAATAAATAGTAAGAGATCGTACTTTACTCTTTAAAGTGAAAATTCAAAATTTAAAGGATCCAAATTCGATCACATATTCTTGAACTATATATTGAAATATTTCGATCTAGATGGCTCATGTTCTTGGTATTTGGCAATGAAGTTATTATTTTATGTTAAATGTACAACTCTTATTTATGAACAACTTTGAAATGTACTTATGAAAAATCTAAACAACCCATTTATAAGCCATAAAGTCTTACAAGCCTCACATGACAATAAACAAGAACCTGTCCATTTTTTTTTTTGGGGCAAGTAGCCAAGTACAGATCTTTTTTTAATGTCTTCATATAACAAAAATGATACTAATAAAAATATATTATTTCAATTCCAATAATCTCACAAGTGATATCATTACACAACACATTTTATGAGACATGCATGATGCATATGAACTATGACTATCTCCAATGGACCATCCAAGTTAAATAGAAATTTAAGCACAGAAGTAATAGTAGTTGTTAATTATCATCAATCCAATAACTAGTAGTAGTAGATGTACACTTTAAATTGCTAACTATTAATTATTAGATATACAATTGAAAAGTACTCATGTTCGTGTTGGATAACTAACCAGCTGCTTTGAAAAATGGAGGGTAAAAGTGCTCTCAACTGAATCACGTGACCTGCACGTGGAGCTGAAAACACCAGATAGCAAATTGCCCCAAAACAGGATAACAAATCTTCTGCTCTGTTCAAACTTGCTGCTCATTTCATTTCTCTATTTCAGCTTTCTCCCCCACCTTAAAAGTTCAACACTTTTCTTTTTCTTTTATCACGATTTTCGAATTAATTTTATTTTTTCTGTCCAGTTCTATCCGAATTCATCACACAATACCCAAATCATCACTGGAAAAAAAAAAAAGGAAAAAACACAAAAATGTCAACCATTACATCCTCAACATTCACAAACTACAATGTTCCTCCGTCTTCAATCTCTTCAAGTTCAACTCAATTTCCAATCTTTCACCTAACCCATTTCCCAAAACACCTTCAATGTCCCAACCCACTTTCCATCTCGTCCAGAAAACCCATCGCCACAACCACCCAAATTTTCTGCAAGTCACCAGAAGCAGAAGAGTTGTCACCAAAAGAAGATGATGAGTGGCTTCAGAAGCTTCCAGAGAAGAACAAGCCTCTCTACTCACATAGCTTGCCTTGCATTGAGGCTTGGCTCAAGAGCCTTGGATTCTACCAGAGCAAGGATGATAGAGCTGTTTGGCTGATTCAAAAAGCTGATTGGCATGCTCATCTCTATTTAGATGTCACTGATCTCTACATAAGGTTGGGTTTTTCTTTTTCTATTGTTCTTATTATTATTTAAAAAATGTGAATTTTTGTGCTTTTGGTTATTGCACTCTTGGTGTTTGAGTTTATGCTTGTGTGTGTTGAATGTGCACAAGGTGCTATCCACTTTGTGTGGTTTAGAATTGGTAGATGGAATGTGGAGGCTGGATACTTTAGTTGGAAAGTTGTGAAGGGTTTGACTTAAATTGAGTTTTTTAAAGCAAAAAAATATATTTTTAATGTTTGTTATGTCTGTTGATTGTTGAATTTTCTGTCCAACTTGCTAGAAGCTAGCAAGCCAATGCAGTGTTATGTTCCCCTGCATTGCTGCAATGGCATCTGTGAGATCAAATTAGGATAGGGTAGATACTAGATACTTAAATTGGTCCTTTGATTCCTTTTAGACATATATGTTACATCAAGTTGGTGAAATCAAAGAATGGTTAAGATTTCACAATGAATCTTTAATCACTTTCTGGTGGCAGTTTGTTCTTTACTATTGTATGTTCTGAGACACAAAATAGAGGGGCTGTTTTTTTGTTCTTATTTTATTTTACCATGTTACTTTTGGATTGAAAATGGGGCATCCTACTGATATGTACTTGTGAATTCAATCTAAAAACTATTATTGAACATGCTTAGTACTTGAAGAAAAATATGTACTAAACAAAATACTTATTTTAGAAGTAAATATCCTGAATGAATTGTTGGTTTTCTATTAAGTTGAAGTTGACATACTTGCTAACTATTCATTGAGTAATCTCATTGCAATTTGTAAAGGCTCGTGATGGATTTTCCCTTGCAACAAAGTAAATGTTTTATTGTTAATAGAGATTGAAGAGTTTATTATATCTGTGTAGGTATTTGAAGAGTGGACCTGGGAATCTGGATAAGGATGTGGAGAGGAGGTTTAGTTATGCTCTGAGCAGAGAAGACATTGAGAATGCTGTACTTGGAGGACCATAATACCCCTTTTACCCTCTCTCTATCTGCCAAATATATAATGGCTTGATTTCTTGTTGGAAATAGTTAGTGCATTAATTAATATGTCAAATGTTTAGGTTTCATGTTAGAATCCCTTCTATTGAAAGGGTTCAGAAAAGTGTCTTATAATAGGATGACGTTTTGATAAATATTTGAAATGAGAGAATCTGTATGGTGACTTTTTCTATCACTCTCAGTGTTCGGGGTGTGATTTAGATCAATTTTGTGTCAAAAAATTATTCAATTCAAACATTAATTTTATTTGCGATGTAGTATGGATTGAAAAGCTTTTTAGATAATCTGATCCAATTTTAAGCGGTTTATATTGGATTTGATTAGATTTGCGATTTTGAAAATTAAAAAATACATACAAATTCTAACATCAAATCTTAAATAACTAAAAATAACATAACGAAAAATA
>NC_029789.2:148056815-148058258 GCF_000816755.2 Arachis ipaensis | reverse complement strand
TCTCTACCCCATCATAAATATAGAAGAGTGACAATCATCGAAGTCATCATATAGTTACATGAAAAATAAATACTACTTTTTTTAAAAGCTCCCCATAAACCCCAGAAGACACCAACTTTAGAAAGATATCACACATGCATGCAAAGTGACTTATTATTCTCTCATTTTCTTGAAGCTTTTGCAAACGGTGAAAAGTCATATACAGATATTTTGACATGAAGTTGACAACTAAAAATTATTAGATCATTTTATAAATTTAATTAAATTATAATCTAAAAATTTTTAATTATCAATTTCAAGTAAAAATAATAGTAAGTTTTCACCTTTGCAAATATAATGTAGAAGCTTCAAACATCAGCCCTAAGTGAAGCAGATTTAGGCACATAACGACGGTTCAAAATGGAAAACAGGCCTTCATATATTCCATCTCCAATTGCTTTCACTAACTTCAACGCAGATCTCATCATCAAGCTACCCTTAATCTTCTCACTGAAGTTGGTTTGAACATCATAGTATCTGCTCCAAAGCATAACCCCTCCATAGTTTGAACCTTTTCTTATGTACGGAAGAATCTCATCCGCCACAACCTCAGCAGCTACGAACCCACTTCCGGCGGCACGAGGCGCCGCCGGAAGCCCCAAAAGGACAGTGTTATTCGGCAAAACCGACGATGTCCACGTGTCCCAATACTCGAAAAGTTTCTTAGGGTTTCCATTTGAGTATTGGCATGGAGGGTTGTTATAGAATTGAACCCAAATATAATCAAATAATCCAGTTTTGATTGCTTTATCGAGGTAGTGATCTGGGTACGGACATTGCGGCGCCGCAGATAGGTAAATTCTTTTCTCCTTTGTGGAGAATGCATTGATGGCTTTGACTAAGTCATCGTAGAAAAGATTTGACCCTTCTTCGATGTCAAAGTCAATGCCATCTAATGCCACGCTTCCCAGTGGTCCGTGTTGGCCACTGAGGAAGCTTTCAAAAAGATAGAGCGCAACTTCCCTCGCGTCTTGCGGCGAGGAGAGAGAGTAGTGTCCGATGCCGCCGCCGAGGGAGAGGAACACCTTGATGTTTTGGCTCTGGCAGTAGTGGATTTGTGGGGCTAGTTTGGTGCAGGGGCTCCAATCGCCGCAGTGGCCGGCGAAGTTCCATTTCGGAGTTCGGCCACTGCCAAAGACGGTAAGAAATGCGAGGATTACGATTTTGTAGTTGTTTGTGGCGCATGCTTGTTGTAAGGTGCCTTCTTTGCCGTTTTGGCCCCAGTAGATGGCGATACCGGGGCCGGAGCTGCTGCTGGTGGTGGTGGAAGAGAGCATGGAGAGAGCAATGAAGAGGAGGGACAGTGGTGGTGGTTTTGAAGCCATGCATGGAGCTTTAATTTGTTGTGTGTTGAGTTGGATTAAGGTCCAAATATATGTTTCAATTAGAACTAAATGCATGTTA
>NC_029789.2:148056192-148056801 GCF_000816755.2 Arachis ipaensis | reverse complement strand
GAGATAACTTTTTCATTTATTTGTTTATTAATGGTTTCAATTCTACCTCTTTAATTTGGTGAAGGGGTTTGAAATTCATCCAATATATAATTGTTTTCGGACATGAGAAGAAATCGTTAGAATTTGAAGAGTAATTTAGTAAACAATATATATCTTTTACAATCAGTTAGAAATAGGCTCATTTTTTTTGATATGAGAAGCATGTGTGTTGTGCGTTGTCGTGGAGAATGTAGATACTAGATATGGATGTGAGACAGCTTTTTCTCAAAATAAGGGATGAAGAAATCGGATCATCTAATTTCTTTATAAAAAAGTTAAGCCTACTAATCGAACAATTCGATTAGTGCGCAAGAGAAAATTTAAATTTTGGTGAAGGTAATCGGATTTCTGATTTGTGTTTAAAAAATTAAAATAATTTGGGATATACAAATCGGATGGTCCAATTTTCACTCCAAACACTACAATTGCGTAAAGTACCTATACATTCCATAACTACGTCTTACACTATGTCCCCTTTCACATCTAAATTAAAAAGTGTTAGAAATACAATAAAATCAGTAACCAAAATAAAATATATATATTAAAATATAAAATATATATTTATATTAC
>NC_029789.2:148050691-148056072 GCF_000816755.2 Arachis ipaensis | reverse complement strand
CCAGTCATACAAGTTGCCTCCTATATCACCACTATACATTGATTGATTCCTAGTTCTTAACTAAGTCATCCATAGCTTAATCAACCATGGCAACCAAAGACCAACCTCAAACAATGTCTCTCAGCTTTTTAAACTCCATTTAAAGGTTTGTCGTCGACCAATAGGTTACTGTATACACAATGTAGGATTTAAACTTACGACACTTGCTTAAACAGACCAATGAACTAATCATTAGGTTTGTCGTCGACCAATAGGTTACTGTATATACAAGGTAGGATTTAAACTTACGATACTTGCTTAAACAGACTAATAAACTAATCACTAGGCCAACCAACTTGGTTAGTTTATCAGTGTTCTTATTTGGTCATGTACAATACAAATGTTAAATCCATTTACAAAGCTGCACTTGGAATAGTCCTCCAATTTGATTTTTTTTTAAACTCTTCTTGAACAGCGGCAATATCTTCTTCTTTCATATAATTGAATAATGTAAAACTTCGTAAGAAAAACTAGTTCAAATGGTTAATTTCATGTAATAGTTTAGTTATATTTTGCTTTGTTTTCATTTACTTTACTGTTCTTTAAAAACACTGACATCTTTAACTTTGAGAAATTGGAGTTATCCTTGTTTCTTTTTTTGAGTATGTGCAATATAGATAAAAATGACTTGTATATAGTTTATTTTAGTAAAATAAGGTTATACAAATTTTTTATACTATTTTCATGATTCAATAATAAGTTAAATTCAGTTTGATTTTGTGTATTTCATGAAGGATCAGTCTCAAATAAAAGATAAATAACAGGAAGCAAATTGGTATTTACTCTTTTTTTTTTTTAATTCTCATCATTCAAGCTTGAAAGTTGAAACCTCTAATTATGAATCTAATATAAATATAAACCCTACCCCTTCTTCCGTGTCACTGAATTTGTGGACTTACTAAATGATTCAAAAGTGATTAACTCTTATAAAAATATAAACAAATTAAGATGATGACATATAAAGTACTAATGTATATTCAAAGGCCTTGATGGCCTATGCCTTATTTCAAAATTTTCACCCAAATTTCAAGAACATATACAGAAGTTTGTTCATGATAAACTGAAAAACATAAAATGAATAAACAAATTATAAAAGAAAAAGTAAAGACTGGCATCAATGTGCAAAGTGTTAAATAAGATGATATGGTAGTGTATAGTTCCTAAAGACTGAAACTGAAACTGAAATCAGTTACCACTCTCTATTATTGTGATCTTATGATCTTACACTTTTCGAACTTGGATATTGTGTGTGGTTTGGGACCTCCATATAGGTTGCCTACCACTTTGTACAAGTGCTACTTCTTCTCCTTCTTTCACCATTCCTTGATTCTGCACACATAAATCATCATATAGGCTAAATTAGGAGCAGCAAGACTTAATAATAATCCCTTTAAAAGGATTAAAAATAGAGTTTAATTTTCATGCAATGACAGTGTAAAACTCGTGCAATCACAACTGTTCTCTTGGATGACCATTCACACAGTCAATGTAAAAAAAGATAGTTATTTCTGCTAATGTGGCGTTATGTGATTGGATGCACACGTAAAACGGTTTTACATTGACAGTGCATCAAAATTAAATTCTTAAAAAATATGTCGCTAAATGTAATGAAATCTGCATAAGGTTCATGGTTTATCGCATACATGAAGAGAAGTGCTAGTTTATCATGTTAAGAAGGGATTCATGAAGGTTTCAAAATCATTTCATGCCACTAGTTATCATCTTATATTACATGTTATAGTAAAAGTGCTTTAATTTAAACCCTTTACCTTCAACAAATCCAAGGCTCTTCGGAAGGTCGCTTCAGAATCATCGCAAAATCCCATGTATATAGGGCAGACTCCTTGATACAGTGCCAATCTCTGTTGTACTCGTTTACTGCACAACAAGCAAAATTCAAAATTAGGTAGATAATAAATCTGTTACAGAATAATATCACATATATGCAAAATTATTCTTATTTTGCAAATAAAAATACTACGTGTGCTTAAAAAATCTGTCACTATGTGTTTGTGTATGAATACATGTATTGTTTAATTCATTTTCAACGTGTATTTTGTATTCCAACATGTATTCTATACAAGTGGCTGATTTTTTGTGTACACGTAACATAGTTGCTTTCAAATACGTCAACAAAACTAAGGAAAGAAATCAACTGCCATGACATTTAATACAGCTCAAGACAATTGCTAGAGGACCATGAAATTCGTAACACCTCACAAGGCCATCACATAATCAGTTTCATAAGATACTATGCAGGAAAACTGTTAATTTTTGAACAAAAAAGATCCACAGATGTTATAAAAGAGAACTTACTCATCAGTAAAGGCGAATATGGTCCCAGAAGGTCGATAGTGGCTCAATAGGATGCCCATGAAACCCGTTCTCGTAAAAACGACGGTTGCGGTGCCCAGGGTGTTAGACATCATGGTTGCATGGTATGCAAACATCTCACTCATGTGGTTCTACATGGATCCAAAGAAGGGGCAAAGAAAAAAAAAAAAGAAAAAAGAAAAACATAATACACATATCAATGCCAAGAATCAACTGGGAGGGCAATGAATGCATAAAGTAGTCAAGGATACAAAATATATCAACTTCAAACCTTGAACACTTGACCGATATTAGGCGGCATTTGACCCCCTGGTATAGTAGCCTCTGTACGTAATGCAACTGTGTGCATTACTTTCACAGCTTTTAGCGGATACCTGTGTTATAAGAAAAACAAATATATAAATATAAAGTACATCATTTTCTAAGAATCAGCCTATTCCTCTGCTTCCATATAAAATTGGAACATTACTGGTAAAGCTCACTTTATCTTCAAGGCCTCTTATATGCCGCTACAAAAATTCGGCGGCTCAAGATTAGTACTACTCAAGCATGCAATATTCAAAACTATTTACTTACTTTCCGTGGGCAGTTTCTCCAGACAGCATTATTGCATCAGAACCTTCTCGAACAGCAATTGCTATGTCCGATACTTCCGCTCTGGTTGGTGTTGGGTGAACAATCATGCTTTCCAGCATATTTGTGGCCACAATAACAGCTTTTCCCATGCTACGGCACAAGTTGATTATCTCTTCCTACATTTACAAGCATTATGGAATTTAAGATGAGCTTAACTTGATTTCCAGTAAATGATGCCAATTGCTCACATTATCTTTATGTAACAGTTTGTTTACCTGCAAAAGTGGAACCTCTTCAATAGGAAGCTCAGCACCAAGATCTCCTCTGGCAACCATAGCCTGAAAAGGAAGGAATCAGGTAAATGTAAACACACAGAAGTACTCCACAAAACACATTCAAAAAAAGTGGAGAAGAATATGCATTTACAATATATGCTAAATCAACCACAGAACCTAGCAGCAAGTGTTAAGAGTAATTCAAGGATTAGGTTAAGCACCCCGTCAGACGCAGTGATAATGGAATGCAAGTTTGGTATAGAGTCTGCACTTTCAATTTTTACGATGACATGTATATCAGTTCCAGAGTCTGCAGTATTGAATGGAAACTTTATCATTCTTATGATTCAAATATGCACCAAACAACTCGATATGATATATATCTTATAAATGTTTTACTTTTCAAATAATTCTTCAGTTCATGCACAACTTCAGCACTCTTAACAAAGGAGACAGCATAGAAATCAACTTGGTTATCCACTCCGAATTTGATATCATCCCAATCCTTCTCTGCAGTAAATAAATGAGAAGATTATTTCCATTGAAATCACTATATTCTCAATCATCACCATGTACCCAAATACAAAAAGACACTAATTGGAAAATCATCAAGAATATGATTACTCATCTAAAGTCTCACCAGTGATGGAAGGAAGTGTTGCACTTTTTCCTCTAACATTTAAATGCCTTCTTGACTTGAGCTCTCCTCCGTCAACAACTTCACATTTAACGGAATCTTCTGTCTTAGATTTTACCATCAACGACATCATACCACCTGGGTCATCATTACATATTTAGTCAAAAATTCATCAAAGCCATCGTATAATTAACCTATAAAGGGGTCACGAAAATAAACCACCTCAACATAATATTTACATGCTTTAGGATAAGTAATTTCTGTCAAATAGTAGACCCCATACCATCAACAAGAAGCATGTCCCCAGGTTCCACATCATTGACGAAATCATCATAGTTCACACTAACACACTCTGCAGTTCCAACACCTCTTTGGATAGTAAAAGTGAATTCCTGTCCAGTTGATAGCATGATTGGTTGTGGCAGATCCCCACTCCTCACCTCAGGACCCTGAAAATAAAGAAAAAAGATATTAACATATGACACTGCACATAATTCAATACAGAAAAGGAATGTTAAAAACATAGGCTAACGATAGTAACACTATTTGCACAAAAATTTTAATACATTAATCATAATAAGAAGAAATGCTTTCATGAAGTATAACATACCTTAGTATCAAGCATAATTGCAATTACATTGTCCTTTGCTTGTGCATTATATTCTTTAACCAAGTCAATAACTTTCTGATGTGAAGCATGGTCTCCATGAGACATATTGAGGCGAGCGACATTCATGCCGGCCTCAGCCAGCTTCCAGATCATTTCCTTGGTATTGGTGGAAGGACCAATAGTACAAACTATCTTCGTCTTGCGCCTAAACGTGGGCTTCGACCACATTCCATTCGAAGCATCAAGAAGTTGCGGCACACCACGCAATTGCTCCTCAATCTAATCACCAAAACACACCATGTTAAAGTTTTCAGATAGTTCTAAAGATGCACCAACAAAGATTTAACAATATTGTGCACATCTCTTCTGAGATTTAGTTTACACATGATGTAAACACAGCTGAGAGCCAGCTAGCAAATCTCATAATTTCAAATACACTCAGCATGCAAACTACTCAATGCTCAAATCTCAATTAAAAAAACGAGATTCATTTTTCCACAAACATAACTCTATTGTTAAGGGTCACAACCATTTCCATTTTCCATAATTTTCAACATATGGGGTCCTATTCAAAATCTCAAATTCCAATATTTTCCCATCACTTTTTAGCAACAAAAAGAAACTCTAATAAAAGGGTAGCAAGAGAGAGAGAAGAAAAGAAGGAACCTTTGGATCATCTTCAGCGGAGACAGGGATAACTTCAACAGATGCAGATTTCCTCGCATTGATCCTGCAGCTTCTGAATGCATCTTGGGGGCACTTGTTGATCCCATTTGATGAGAAAACCTTGGAGGAAAAAGTTGGAGGCTTTAAGAGATTACGCGCCCTTTCATTTGCAGATCCTGAAGTGGGGCACAAAAGGGTGCTCTGAATGGATCGTGTTGTTGCCACAATCTGAGCCATTGAGAGA
>NC_029789.2:148048191-148050653 GCF_000816755.2 Arachis ipaensis | reverse complement strand
GAGAGAGAGAGAGAGAGAGAGAGAGAGAGAGAGAGAGAGAGAGAGAGAATGCGTTGATGTTATGAATAGAAGAAGAAGAAGAAGAGTGAGAAGTTTAAGAAGGTGGTGAGCAGATGTTGGAAAAATCAAAGCCAAATTTGACGGAGAATCTCAGAAGAAAGAGGTAGTTGGAGCTTTGGGTTTTGAGAGAGACCTCGTTCGTATCGAACACAAACGAATGGAAGTGTCAAAGTGTCCCTTCAACGTTGCTGCCGTTGCTTGTATGTTTGCCTAACATGTCTCAGCTTTAAAGCGATGTCGTTTTCGTGCATGCATTTCTTTTTTTTTTTTTAACTAACGTTTCGACGATACTATGGGCCACAATTTGGGCCTATGAGTTTAGTTGAAGTCAGAAAAGTGATAGCCCAATAATGAGATGCTTCTATTTTTATTGAAAGCATCAGGACTCTTCTTTTGGTCAGGAGAGCATCAGGGCTTTATTTCCTTTTAAAGATTCATGGGCCTATAGATGATGCCATTGGGAGGTTTTTCCAGTGGCCCAAATGGTTGTCCAAACAAACAAATTTGTGGCCCAAACTTTTCCATTTGTATGATTTAACAATTCACTATATTGCAAGTACCAAAAAATATATTCACTATTTTTCCTTGACAAAAAAAAAAAAAAAAACAATTCACTATATTGACCCAAAAAAATTTCACTATCAATTTGATAATTCTATTTTTAACTTTTTGTGGACAGAATAAAATTATGTTACACTATCATTGTATATATATATATATGATGACAATATCTAACAATCAAAGTTGTAAAATATTCTTTATGATATCTACCAAAAAAATCTCTATAAAAAACTGTATTCAGTAAGAAGCTTCCAATTGGCAAATATTTTAGTAGATTTTGGTGATTTAAAGCTTGCATATATTTCATGGGATATATAATTTTTTATGTGTGCAGTGGGACATATTTTTAAGTGTCGGCTGAGCAAAATAATTTTTTTATATATTTTTTTTATTTTTTATTTTTGATATAACAGCATGATCGAACTAATTAACAATGTTCAAACTACTGTCAAAGCATTCATCATCAATATAATTAAGCACATAATAATGGGTAATGTTAAATAGACAAAAAAAAATCAGAACTTGTCTTATTTAGCATTAATTAATGGTCGCAACAATTAATGAATGCTAAATAAGGTAAGTTATGACTGTTTTTTGCTGATTTTCTTTGGTTACCAAACATTTCCGTAAATAATATACTCACAATTATTCTTTGAGAATAGTACATGGTATATATATGCCTTTCATGTTTTTCATAGTTGTATAACTTTTTGGCTCATACATATAGAGGAATTGAAGATGTTATATACATATGCATTTGATGATGAAGATATATGTATAAATAATTTGCATAATTATTATGATGAAAAGATCACGTCATATTGATATATAACTTTCAAATGGTGATTGGTGTTGTTCTTTCTATTTAGTCCTGAAATGCTAGTTGCCTAGTTCTTCCTACTACACCAATAAGCAGGGGTTGTTTTCTTGATTTGTTCCACCATGGATATATATGGGATGAGATTCTTTTCCATGAACTTTTCTTCTTCTATCACTAAAAAAGTATTCTTAGCTTTTATGGTATGTGATATACTACTAGTAGTATGCTTACTAGTTAGTTTGGCAGTGTTTTTGTCTCAACACTTTTAACATTTATTTTAAGTGATATTGTAAAATTTGATTTTTTATTATACACATGTTAAATGAGACTAAAAAAATATAATTTAAATTTATTGAGTGATTCATTCATCATGTTTAACTTTTGAATTACGTCCAAACGTTTAGGCTGCGTTTGTTTCCGAGAACAGGACAGGACAAGACACTGAGAACAGGATAGAACAAGACACTGATGAAGAGACACAAAATTTTGTGTTCTTATATTCTATTTGGTGATAAATTAGAACAAATTATGAAAATTCAATTTATTCTCATTTTTTTTCATTCAAAAAATTTGAGATGAAAAATATAATAATAAAAAATATAATTATGAAAAATTAACAAAAATAATGAAAGAAAAAATAAAAAATAAGTTGTGTCTCTCGATAGTGTCTCCATGTCATTCTTGTCAGGATGGACACAAAATACACTAATTCAGTGTCTCTGAATACATTGTCTTTGTCCATGTCTTCTCCGCCAAACACAATTTTGTGTCTCTGTGTTCCTGTCTCAGTGTCCTGTCTCTGTAAACAAACGCAGCCCTAGTTATATATGTAGTCATTTATTGGTCAACAATAAGTATTTAAATAGAATGATTAATCATTAGTCTGTCACATTAAATATTAATATTACAAGTGTAAGTAGTGTATAAAGTTAATCTCACATGAAAAAAAATATGAAAGAGTAAGTAATTTATAAAATGAGAAACTTATTAATTTATTATATTAAAATTTTGAGTTAGATAT
>NC_029789.2:148045264-148047054 GCF_000816755.2 Arachis ipaensis | reverse complement strand
ATGTGGTGGATGAGTTAGAAAAAATGTGAGAAATTAATATTATATAGTAAAAATTATACTTAAAAATATTGAGAAAATAAATTGAGAGAATCAATATGCTTTTTCTTAAAGTTGTTGTACAGGCTAGCTAGGAACCATGTTGCCAATAATGTTGTTGCATATATAGTTGCCAGAATGCTTGGTTTTTACATTTCTAGTATCTAGATACTATGAAATAATTAACAATAATAGTCTAGCTATTCCTATCTATTGCATCAACTCTAATAATGTCTTGTGTCAATTGAGTTTCCTTGAATGAGTTTCAAATTTCATATGTATATGTAAAACTACCAAACGACATTTCATTCACCAAAAATATAAAAGATTTAAAATTCATGAGACTAATTCTTAATTATATCCACTGATAGAGTGATATAACAAAGAAATTACAAAAAATATATATATACATTAGTTGTTGCTAGTTTAGCTTTGTGGATGACATAAAATTAAAGAAGTATTTGACAACCACCATATATAGGGTAATACTACTCAATTTATAAAACAAACAAAATTTTTGTTTCACAAATATTTTTCTTTCGAAAATTTTTATGATGTCTAACTTATTGGTATCTAAATTGTCTAAAAATTAAGAGAGACTATAGTAAATTTTAACTTTTATTTTTATATCAAATAGTTAAAAAATCACGCACTATAAAAAATACCTTTTTTTTATTAAAATATCGTATAGATAAGAGTTAAGAGTAACAGTTTATTAATAGCTCATAAAAATATCTAAAAATGCGTTTGGTTTGGTTTGTTTATACTTTTTATTTTTAATATTTTATGAATAAAAATAATAATTTTTTTTTTACAAAATTATAAAAACAAAAAATAATAGAACAATAAAAACATAAATTAACCGTACCTTAATATTTTATCAAAAATATATATTCTAACATTTATTATTTGTTACCCAACTTCGATAGAAATGAAAATCCAACATATACTACACGCCAAATGTAGACAAAATTACAAGATAAATATAGTTCAGGAGTTCTATGGTCTGAAATCTGAAATATGAAAAACCTGAAAAGTGAACAATTAATTGAAGACATATATGTAACAACAATTTAAACTGCACAGAATATTATAGGACTCTGACATATATTATAATCCTCACTTTCATGACCCTGCAATGAAAACTTTTTTGTACAATACAAACAGCTCTATGATGAGCTAGCTGGCATTCATTCTCTACTCTCAGTGACAAGTTTATCTAATTATCTAAAACTGTATATGATGGATTTTATTCATGAAAATTTCTTCAAAATATTTGTTACAATTTTTTTAAAATTGTTAGTTCATAAATTAAAATAAATCTGTGAATCTTCCAATATATTTAAAATTTGGAAACTTCTCACTNNNATTACTTTAAACGACGCTTTTTAATTTGTATATGAAAGTCTAGCTGGTATTGTACTCGGTTATGGGAAGGAGGGGGGCTTCACATTGGTGTGGTGTCAAGGTGGAATGGAAATCGGACCGTGCGATTTTATAACCTATTTCATAAAAAAATTACACACTACTAAAAACACGGAGGGTCCGATTACCACCTTCCGAAAATTCAAAATTTCACCAGTTCCAAATCGGACTCTCCGATTTGTGGAGCCAAATTTGAAATTCAATGAACTCGCACGGTCCGAGTTTTAGGATCTGACACTAACAAAAAATCTACCCCACAGATTGATTTGGTACCCCATGACTTCATATCTGGAGAAGACACGCACACGCCTTCCATATAAAAAAAATTG
>NC_029789.2:148044049-148045257 GCF_000816755.2 Arachis ipaensis | reverse complement strand
AAAATTAAATTCTTAAATTTTTTTTTTTGGATAAAATTTATTTATCATTATTAGCTGTTGGTAATTTTTTTTTATTTTTTATTTTTTGCCATAGTTAAGGTTGAATTGTACTTACATGAATGGTGTAAGGTTGCTATCAGAATTAGACCACATTAATGAGTGTTGGATTTAGCAGCCAATACTTATTGTCTTAAATGGGACATAGAAGAGGGGACCAATTGGTTTCAAGTCACTCTGCTATCCTGGCTTGAAGGCTTTTGTCCTCAAAACCTTTGTTCATGTCTACTTCTTTATCCGACATCCCTAGGGACCCTTGTCTCCTTTCTTTTTAAATTAATAAAATAATAAAAATTCTTGAGTTGTTTTTCAAAACTAAATAGTTCATCTTCAGCCTGAAAATGACATATATAGTTTACTTAATTTTCTTCACTAACATTTTAAACTATAGATTGCTAAGAGATTTCTATATGCATCACCACAAAAGGCTTGTGGTGGATGGAAAAGCCTGAGATTATTTCCTTCCCATGAAAACCTCTTGATATTTTTTTTTCCTCTTTTTCTCTAATATTTCATATTTATGTTGACCTTAATTCTAGAGTAATTGTAATTATTAAGTAATTTATCCATTTCTGTCTGTTTCTATGAAAAAAACAATGAAAATTCAGATGCAGTTAATTTCATGTAAAGTTGATAGTTGAAAGTTGTTAGATAACAATTTAGTCAAAACCTGTCAAACTATTTAACTCTCAAATTAATTTCACATCAAGTTAACTGTACCTAAATTTTTAGAGAAGATATTCATTGTATTTATGACTTATGATATTTGGTCTTTGAGCATTTTGTAATTGGTTTCCAATTCATACTTGTATAGTTGTATGTTTGTATTTGGGTAAATAAATATAAATTTACATATTAATTTGATTAAAAAATACTAATAACTTAGAGATAGTTACCCACTAGATGCATAACTACTAATTCAATATGTGAGTACTTAATTACTAAAAAGTATGTAAATATTCATACAATTGCTTGAATAGTTTGTATTTTTAATTTTACAAATAAGCCTCTAATTTTTTTAATTTAAAGACATATAAATTTTTGACTAATTGAAAATATAAAATTATTCTTGATCTTTTAAAAATACGAAATATTTAAGTTCTTTCGTTTAAAATATATAAAAACAAATTAGTTTATGAAGAGACTTATAT
>NC_029789.2:148042717-148044012 GCF_000816755.2 Arachis ipaensis | reverse complement strand
ATAAAAAATATTTTATATTTTTAGTTAATCAATTTATTTATCTTTGAAATAAAAAATCAAGGACATATTTATTGTTTTTTTTAAAGACATTCAATGTAGAAGATAATTTCTAGATATGTTTAAGTATGTTGTGTCTTGTATAAGACTCTATTAGGAAAAATAATAATTTAAAATATAAATAAAAAATGCATGACTCTACATACCTATGGAATACCAACACCACTTTTTATGTTTCTTGAAACAATAATATTGTCTAGAGTATCTCATGCATATAATAATGATCCAATAAAATATACAAATCAAAATCATTTGGGTTACATGCAAATAATAATAGTAATAATAAATGTGGTATAATGGGATATTTAATTTTATCCTTTGTGTTCAACTTGTGGTGCAGCAGTTAGAATGTGATCATCAAAGTGATGAAATCACCCTTCCTATTAAATGGTCATATCAATCCAAATCCAAATATTAAACAAAACCCAACACAACAAGAAGACAACAACCAAACATAGAATCATAAGAAAAAAAAAATTAACTCAAACTAAAATTTAGAAAAATAAATAATCCACCACATAGAGATATTGTTTTGGAAACAATGGTTTATATATAACAACAAAGTTTTTGAGGATTTGAACTAATTATTTTGTTGACTATTCAGCTCATGAGATTACAAAGATTCCCCTTGCTTACTTTTGATCTAGCTAGTGAACAAAGGCTTATTAAAAGCAACATTCCAAATTAAAGCAGAGGACTAATTTTGTTTAATTTTTTTTCTTTTAGATTCTTAATGTACCTACCTAAACATGAATTGCATGCATGAACCTCCTCTTGCCTTTTTTCACTAGTTAATAATAAGGGTAAAGTATATTTTTTGTCCCTGAAATTTGACAAAAATTTTAAAAATACCTTTAAGTTTTATTTTGTTTCAATTTTGTCTCAAAAATTTTTGATTTGCATCAAATATACCCATAACGGCTAATTTTTAAAAAAATTTAAGATCAATTCAACAACAATTTTATAAGAACAACCTTCAACATAAGCAAATTAAATATAATTTTCATGCATTGTTATTAGATTGGTCTTAAATTTTTTGAAAATTTAGCCGTTTAGGGTATGTTTGATGCAAATTGAAAATTTCTCGGACAAAATTGAAACAAAATAAAACTTAGGGGTATTTTTAAAATTTTTGCCAAACTTCAAGCACAAAAAGTATACTTTACCCTAATAATAATTATAAAAATTTAATTTTCATATATTATTAATAAAAAAAATTACGTAAAAAAAATAATTAC
>NC_029789.2:148040168-148042592 GCF_000816755.2 Arachis ipaensis | reverse complement strand
AACCTAATTATATTACCATATCAATAAAAGTAACAAAATTTTAAGTTCGAACTTAAAAATCATCTAAAATTTTTTATTCTCAGTGCATCAAAATTATACTCTAGTTATAGTTATAATGTGATATCATAAACTATTTCAAGTTCTAGAACCCAACCAACTCCTCCTTTTAGTAAAAAAATAAAAAAAATTTAAAGCAGCAAATGATTAAAAAGAAAAAGGTGAGGTTAACTAGTGATGCAACAAGACATTATGGACCTATAGTGAGGGCTCACATTTTTCTGTTTCTTTTCTTCTTTTTCTGAATTCCAATTATTAAATTTCATTGTCTCTTGCCAGACAGCCACATACCCAATTGTTGGAGAGAGATTACATAACATAACATATCATATCTCAAAGCTATATATATACATATAAGTTTATAACATATATATATATGTTCACATCTTCAAACATATGCTACATAAGAGAATTAAGCTTGAGATTTTTCAATTAATTTGAGTTATTAGAATTTAGAAGAAGCTATGGAAAGTTCACATTCACATTCTTCACAACCTCTTTCTATTGAAAGCTTCTCTTATAGTTGGTTAGTGAACCTTAAACCTTCACTAGAGAGCTTAGATAGTTCATTGAGAACTTCTCTTGATGCTTATTATTCTGATGAAGCTTCTTCATTCATTGAGATGGATCCAAGAATGCCACCTTCAAAGAGATTCTTCCCAAAGAACAGCAACAGCAACTGCTCTCAAGATTTCAAGTTTGATTTCCCAACTTCTTCACAATCACAAAGTGATGCAGATCAATTGTTTTCCAATGGCTACCTCATGCCTCTCTTTGTTCAATCATTGAAGATGGAAGAATATGATGATCATGGGGTCCTAGATTCCAATCTTCCAAGCCTAAATTCCTCTTCGAATGCGTCGAATGGCACGGCTGCGCCTTCTTCTTCGGCTCATTCGAGATGTCCTTCATTGAAAAGGTGCAGAACATTATCAAGGAGGATAATTCAAAAGTATCTGAATTTCTTAAGGCCCTTGTGTAGAAAACTGAGGGGTCAGAATCACAGCAAGACTAGTTCGAATTCGAGCACTGAGAAAGTTGTTAAGAGGAGTCAATCAGTGAAGAATAGGGGATACTATTCTGAAGCATCTCCTAGAATCAGTGTTGCTTATTCTGCAGATGATTGGAGAAAGTCTTGTGATTCTGAGAGCTCAATTTATGAAGCAGTTCTTCATTGCAAGAGATCAATTGGTATGTTAATTCATCAATTCAGAACAAGCTTTTTGTTTTCCCTTGAATTTGATAGCATTATGTTCATTTCTAACTTTGAAACTTGTTTTTTTTATTGCAGAAAGAAGAAGCTAATGATGCTGCAAGTTGGAAGAATTTGAAGATAGAAAATCAAATAGGAAAAGGAAAAAGAATTTAGGTGAAGAAATTATTCAAGGCCAGAATTCAGCAGCCACTCATTTTCTCTGTTTCTATCTTCCTCTGCTTGGAGAAGGATAATGGAATTTCATAAAAAAAATAAATATGTGGTTGGTGAGGCATAATTTTCAAGAAAAAAAGAAAAGAAAAGAGAAAGAGTACAATTTTGTTTGTTTATCTTGTTAATATGGGGGAGAAAATTAAAACACTTTTTACTTCAGTTGAGAAATTTTCTTCAACTGATGTTGGAATTAGAAAATTGTGTGCTAAATGCCAAAATGAATCAGTATGTATATATATTATAATGCTGATAATTTCATTAATATTATCCTTTGCCTATAGCTACTTTGTTCTTCTTCTTTTTTTTCCCTTCTTAAAAGTGTTGATTGATTGATTCAAGTGATTGAAGACAGTTTTGATGAGCAAGTTTGAAATTTTAGAAAGCTTTTTGCAAATTTTAAGGTAATGATGAATGAACAACACTAAAGGAGACATATATAGAATGATAACAAATTAAATATGCAGAACACTAGCTAGATTATTGTCTCTGGATTTATGTAACATAAACCATAATTAAGTACTCTAATGATGTACAAATGAGTGAGAATTTAGTGCATTGTTAACTTCCAATTGTTATTTAGAAGAGTGTTAGTTAGTTTATACAGGACTAGTTAAATTAAGGGTAAAGTATATTTTTTGTTTCTGAAGTTTGACAAACGTTTCAAAAATACCCCTAAGTTTTATTTTGTTTCAATTTTGTCCCAAAAATTTTCGATTTTTATCAAATATACTTTCGACAGCTAAATTTTCAAAAAATTTAAGATCAATTTAACAATAATGCATGAAAATTATGCTTGATTTGCTTGTGTTGAGTGTTGTTCTTATGAAATTGTTGTTGAATTTGTCTTAAATTTTTTAAAAAATTAGGCGTCAGGGGTATATTTGATGCAAATCGAAAACTTTTGAGACAAAATTGAAACAAAATAAAATTTAGGAGTA
>NC_029789.2:148035005-148040033 GCF_000816755.2 Arachis ipaensis | reverse complement strand
TTAATTTTTTATTTACATAAAACATTGTCGTATATATATGTTTTTGTTTGTGATAATAATTACAAAGTTTAGTATTTGTGACACTATGTTACCCTTTATTGAACAAATTGGGCATTGTAACTAGCCAAGTCACATGCCAAAAGTTGAACCATTTTTTCACTGACAAGTATGAAGGATATTATTAAATGAATGAAAAAGTATATGTAGTTCTGTGACTTCTGTCTATCATTGTATCATATGTTGCTATACTATGATTTGACATGCCGAGAATGTTTTTGTTCCATGATAATTAAATTCATTTTAATGCTAACATTAATAATTAGAAATATCTGTTGAATATTTCAATTAATAACTTGATTGTCATTATCATTTATTTAATAAACCTTAGCTTCTAATTTGAAGGTCATTAAGAACCATATATATCTTCATCGATAATATTAAAGAGACAAAAAAAATCAAAATTTATTTTTAGTTAATTTGTTTTTATTATTAAATATTTCACATCCTTATTATGGTGATGATGACTATAAAGTATGAATTCTTCAATTATTATGTGATTAAACAAATTAAAGGTAATTATGCCTGAATTTAGCTTGATTAAAGAAATCAATGATGCATGTGAGTGATCCCTTATTTGGATATTATCCAATTAAGGAATAAGGAGTCTCATCAATCTTTGTCTGCCAGTTACACTCCCTTTTAAATTGTTCTCTCTAGAAGGGAAAGTAGATAGCTACTACTAGCAATGAAAATTAAACCTTAGACATTTAATTTTATAGAAAAAAATTCAAATGAACTAGATGTATCTATATTTTAATAAGTTTAATTATTAATCTCAATTATAAAAAATATATAAAATATATATTAATTAAAATTAATTATTAAAATTACTGAAATACTAGGCTGCATTTATTTATAGAGACAAGACATTGGGAGAGGGACACAGAGACACAAAATTGTGTTTAACAGAAGAAACATGAACAGAGACAATGTGTCCAAAAATACTGAATTAGTGTATTTTGTGTCTATTCTGACAAAAATGACACAGAGACACTAACAAGAGACACAACTTATTTTTTATTTTTTTTTTATTATTCTTGTTAATTTTTCCTAATTATATTTTTTAGTATTATATTTTTCATCTCAAATTTTTTGAATGAAAAAAATAAAAATAAATTGGATTTTCATAATTTGTTCTAGTTTATCACCAAATAGAATACAAAAACACAAAATTTTATGTCTTTATCTATCAATGTTTTATCCTATCTCAGTGTCTTATTTTATTCTGTTCTCAGAAACAAACACACCCTAGTGTTGTTGATACATTTAAAAGCTTTTTAATTATATATATATATATACACACACTACATTTTGACACATGAGATTTAATTTGCCCTAATTAAACTCTAGTAAGAAAAAGAAAAAGGTGAAAGGAAAAGATGTGTACTCATGTTTCGAGGTAGAATTAATGAAGTTGAAATTCCATTGAGGGCCACGTTAAATGATGTATTGTTAGGACTTAGACCTCACTGTGAGTGTGAATGATATGATTCTTGATATGTAAGGACCATACGGTAGACCCCACCTCATGCATTTATCATCACTTATAGAGAATCAACAAAATTATCCAAACATCAGAGTTTCTTTCGTGCGTAACTCATACCAATATGTTTGAAAATTTTATCAAAATATTTTAAAAAAAAATTTAAAATGTGGCGAGTTCGAGTGTCTCTAAAAAAAAAAAACTTGCAATATACATGGATCATGGATGTTGAATTTTGAAATCCATTAGTACAAATTTTTCGCCCAAATCATATGGGTTTGTTGGAAGGACCACACAGGAATTTAGCATTATTAGTTATAACAGTTATATATACTGCCTAATGTTATAATAAGATGTATGTGAAGAAGCATTATAATAACAAGAATGAAGAATTATTAGTAATGACAGATTGACATCCATAATAATGGAGTATGGTACTATTATGGTAGTTAGTTGATTAGTTCATCCCCAAACACAACCAACTTCAACACATAATCATCATTTCAGCATGTCAGCTTCAAAACTCAAAATTTGTCTCCATAAAAAGCAGATATTTAGGTAGATGCTACATCCTTGATATACCATGCTGAATTATATCTTCAAAGATACTTGTTCCTTAGTCAAAAAGTTTATAATATACTAGCTAGTATATATATTTTTGAATGAATGTTTTTTATGTATTCGTTAATTGGAGCTGTTAAAATATAATTAGGATCAATTAGGATCAATTAGCATTATTTAGCATATCTGAATATTTATTATAGGATATTACGTCTTTATTATTTCGATTCTCTTAGTACTTATAAATACCGTTTTATATTATATCATTCTACACAACTTGATTACACTCAATAATACATAAATCCTTCTTTCAGTTTAGTTTCTTATTTCTAACAGGAGCAATGAATTTTCATAGGTTAGTGACGGATATTATTATTAGTGATGAAATTTTTTATTATTTATCACTCAAATTTAAAAAATTTCAGTTCATCCCCATTTATTATGTCATTGTTTCGGATACATTTCTCATTAATTATTGATAGAAAATTTTTGTTACAAAATTTCGTCGCTAATACGAAAGATTTTATTATATTTTAAATATTGCAATTTTTGCAATGTGTACTATGATTATTTTTAATAATCCTAATACGATCCATTGAATCAACACCATATTACAATTTTAAGATGGTGAAAACTTAGGTGTAGTCAATTTTACGTAAAATTTATAATTAAGAGTTGTAAGATGAAAATATAGTCAAATCAGTCCAATCATTTAATCACTCGCTCTAAGCTATCAACTTCACGTAAAATTGACTGCACCTGAGTTTTCATCTTTTAAAAATAGTAATAACGACGCTTATCATATAAAACCAATAGCGTGGCATATGTTACTTTAGTAATCTACAAGCTTATGGCATAATTATTGAAAAGTATAAGTTCTAAGTACCCCAATATTTTGGTTTAACGTGAGTTTAAAGATAGAGTAATTAAGTAGTGATTGTAATAATGGGGGTAAAAATTAAAGACATGATAAAAACAATAAAAAATGGTCCCCTCAAAGGGAATGGGGTCCAATATATATATATGTGTGTATATATGGAATCTTAATGTTAGCCATTGAAAGTGGTTTGAAGAGTTATATAGTTATATATGCATGCTAGTTTGGCTAAGTAGCTAGAAGCTGATCACATGGAAACATGAGTAAGAAGGGGACATAGAAAAGATGTGCTAAGAGAAATGCCAATTCCCTTTGTAAATCTCTCCTTACTTTTTGTTTTCCTCTTTGGATTTTATATGCTTTTGCGGTTAGGAAAGCACAACAATGTATGTCACCACCACTTCTTCCCCTTTTATTTTTTAGGCCTTTTAATTTATTAATTATTGTCACACATATAATAATTAATGTTTTTCTCTTGTTGCTATACAACATCATCATCAGCTTATTAGCTAGGGTTTTGGGGGGACCATAAACCTTACACATGATCATGCTTCTTCTTGATATGTATTCATCATTTTTCCACCATGGCTTTTAGCAAAGATTTATATAGTCCATAGCTGCATCTTTCATGCAATATATAGAACCATAGATTCCCCGGCCCCCACTTAATTATTCAAAAAAAAAAAAAAGTAAAAATCACATATATGTGCTAGCTGTAACAAAAAATAGTAAGATGTTTTTTTCAAAAAAAAAAATTGGTATATATGGGAATAAATAATTAAACCCTCAGAACCTTTCTAGTAGTTATTATATTAATTATCCTTTTTTTTAATTATTTTTAAGTATGGTTTTCATTTTGAAAATAAATACAGTGTAACTCTTCTAATATATTTAAATACGGTCTTGCAAACAAAAAAAAATAAAAAAGAAGCTACCAAATATTTTACATGTTCAAAAAATTATAAATTACACATCTAAAATTCAAAAATTACATATCTAAAATTCATGTTTCCCATATACCGATTTGAATATAATTTTGGTTTAATTACTCTATTGGTCCCTATAATTTCGCAAAATTTTCAATTAGGTCCCTATACGGCTATACTTTTTCTTCTTTTAGTTGGGTCTCTACACTATTTTTTTTCAATTAACTCCCTTTTGCCAGTAATTGACTTAATTTTATAGGGACCTAATTAAAAAAAATTGATGTAAGGATCCAAATAAAAGGAAAAAAAAGCGTAGGGACCCAATTAAAAAAAATTTGGTACAAAGACTCAGTTAAAAGGAAAAAAAAAGTACAAAAACCTAATTAAAAATTTTACGAAACTATAAGGACCAATAATAGAGTAATTAAACCTATAATTTTCTATCTAAAAGTAAAAATGTTTGCCTTAATTTTATTTATTTTTTATACAGGAAAAACAGTATCTTAATTTGATTGGACAACACAATGCAACTAGAAACTGACCTAGAAATAAGGACAACATGCATCAGTTATCCTTATTATGTCCTACATTTAAGGTTGAAGGGATGTTTGCAAACACTAATTAATAATACTATTCATCCAAATAATTATTATAAATAAACAAAAATAACAAAACCTCTCATTCAATTCACTTTCACCATAATATATACATAGATCTCTCTGGCCTAGATTGGTTGGTACCTAAAAAGTTTGGGACACCCCACAAAGGCATAGATAACTAAAAGATAGCAAATGATATTGTCCTAAAAAGATGGGGATCTAGGGTTTCAAATTTTGAAAACAAGCATAGCGGGACAAAATCAAGATTAGTAAAAGTAAACGGCCAAGGTGCTGAAATAGCTCTCAATGTTCCTAATTTCACCAACATTAGGGTGAACAATATGCTTAATAGGATGCATAAGATAAGGATCCTTCTACTGTTAGGGCTTAATGATTACTCAGTAAAATTAGTAATAATTGTCTCAAACCCCATACCTTTGAAACATCAATCTAAACGGCAAAACTTCTATTGCTTGATGCTGACATATCATAACATTTTTAATATAATTAATTCGTGCAATA
>NC_029789.2:148026573-148034850 GCF_000816755.2 Arachis ipaensis | reverse complement strand
CATAATGTATACTATTGATGATTACGTTCCTAGCTATCTATCTAGCTACCTAGTAGATTCAAGTTAGCTTCTTAGAAACGAATGTATTGTAGCTATATATATCAAGGGGACCAAAACATGGCTACAAATGCCTGTTGTCGGAATCAAATGCAGGCAACCTAAAGAATATATCATATCATATAAGATAGGAAATATTTCAGGTGCACCGGGAGTATCGATGCTCCAATTATTTTAACCGTTGATCTAAATTATAAAAAATATATATAATATATATTAAATAAAATTAATGGTTAAAACAACTGGTGCACCGGTACTCCCCGGTGCACTTGAAATGTTTCCTATAAGATATAACTAATGTATGTTTGTAGTATCACACTTCAATTAAAACGCAACAATTCATTAAATGCATATACACAAGGGTCAGCAACATATGATAATTATTAAGGTCCTCCTTTGAATTTTTTGGATATGTATCATTTTTATATTCATTTATTATAGCTAGATAGAGAATTTATGCAAAGGAACAAAAAGTTCATAGCCGTCGTCCTCAGTTTAGAGTTATCTCCTTTCATCATGCACTTTTTTGCTTTTCTTATATTTGCATCGGTTTAGAATAATATATAAACATGTCACCACTTTGCTAAACATACCACACCACTTTTCTCCTTGATTATAGAATATTTTTTTTTTTTCTTGTATACACACTATATATTGAGTTAGACTTGTAAGCATGCATTTTAGTAGTGTGTAAAATTTGTTTACAACTGATATAATACTTTAAGTTATTGACGATAGTATTTAATTTAAAAAAAAAAAAACATTTATGTGTATCTTAAGTGCATTTAAGTTGAATGTGTACATTATTCGAAACTAGCAGTCGGGCCGCTCGCGATGCGTAATAAATGGCGAAACAGTGATTAATCCCAATATATATATGTGTGTGAGAAGAAAACATGATCAAGGCAAAAAAATTATAACATTAAAAAAACATACATTCTTGTTTCTGAAATAAAAATGTTAGAAGTGTCTCTTAGATAAGATGATAACAAGAGTATTTACGGTGTTAATATTTAACTATTTGTGTGTAATTATTATAATATATTTTAATTAAATTTAAAGGGTTAAGTAATTTTTTCATTCCTAAAAAATAAGTCATTCCATCAAATATCAAAATTGCTTATCTAAAATTTAAAACCTATATTATTTATTATTACAATTAATCAATTATCCAAAGAAAGTCAAAAGCATTATCTGTAATAGATACTGAAAAATCAAGAATGAAAATTGAATAGTGGGATCTCCAGAACAGCGAAACAGGGAAGGGAATACAGGTGTCACAGCGAAAAAATCGAACAACCACTGGAGAGGCAACGGCAACGGCAACGGCAACAAAATCAACGAGAAAAAGGCGAGAAGACGAACAGAAGGTGAAAACAAATCTAGGCGATTAGGGATGGCAATACCACCCGAACACGCGGGTACCCACTCCGCCCCTACTCGTTCGGAGCGAGTAATTACCCACTCCGGAGCGAATTTTTAGCGGAACGGGATCAAGTTTAGTTGGGCCGATCTTGATGTGTTGGCTGTTGTGGGAGGATAACGTGCTTTTGGTGGAAAACAGAAAGCCAGAGCACAGAAACTCAAAATTAATTGAAGAACAAAAACTCAAAAAGATTGAAGAACAAAATTCCTCAGTAGTCAGTACTCACTGCGGGAGAGCACAGAAGGCCAGAGCCAGATGACGACGCTTTGGTGACGGTGACGACAACAAGCCGACGACCACGACAACGCCAAGCCGACGACCAGATGACGCCAACGCTTTGGTGACGGTGACAATGACGCTTCGACCCGCGACGATGAGGCTCTGACCCGCGACGGTGAGACTCCGACCTGCGACAGCTTCGTTTGACGGTGGAGTTTGTACTTCGTAGGAAGAAGGTTGAAGAGATTAGGGTTGGGAGGTGACCAGAGAGTCTGTGTTGAAGAGGAAAGTGGCTCAGCATTTAGACTTCAGCCTTTTTTTTAAATATTATTTCTATTAATAGTTAAGGAGAATTTGGTCAAAAAAAATATAATTGAAGTAGAAAATATATGTAGTGATTGAAAATTGAGGGCCTTCTAGAATTATCTTTCATAGTCTGTAATCTACTGGTTGGACAAAAATCTTCATTCTTTCCTTCCAATATGTGTAGTTCTTTCCATTGAAGAGATGGTGTCTGTTGCTTGACTGTCCTTCCGTCAAAGTATAAGCCACCAGGTTTGAGCCACTGTTTTCTGCCATCAGGACCTTTTCTTCAAGCTGCAAAGTTTGATCTCTTTGAGACCAAGCTCTGATACCAATTGATGGTAATTAGTGGCTAAGAGAAGGGGGGTTGAATCTTAGCCCCTTTTTGCTGAGTAATACTTGCTGTCTTTTTAACTTAGCTTCAGGAGATTTTTCTGCGTTTTGTCTCATAACCAGACACGAGACCTTTTCTTTTTGTCTCGTACCCAGTCAGGAGATATTTTTTCAATTTTGTCTCCTTAGTAATAGAAACTGAAATGGAGTAGAAGAGAAAGAGAGAATCACACCAAGAAGTTTCCTGGTTCAGCTGTTAAATGCAATACAGCCTACGTCCAGTCTCCATCACAATAATGATGGAATTTCACTATAATCAAACAGATTACAGACACCAATTCTCCCTAGGAACTACCCTTCCTATCGGGGACAAGTCCATAATCTATCCCCAATCCTGAACTTGACTTGGTCACCTACCAAACTTTCAACTACTAAGTGCTAACCCAACTTGCAAGGGGATTCCCATAGAATCATGATACACAGCACATAGATGTACAAAGGACCTCTAGGACATCCATAGATTTTTCTTTAATTTTGTACACTCTGCCTTTTTTTGCTCACTGACTTTTTCTTACAAACCTCACACTGTTTGCCTTTTTCACCATGAGACTCAAGACAGACAAAACTAAAGAAAATACAAAATGAAACACATTGAAGGAGAAGAACTTCTGTTAGCTTGGGTAGCTATGAGAACTATGTGCTTACTCTCCTTGTCTCAAGCCTTGGCTGTTCACCCTTATTATAGAAGGGGAAGCCTCCAAGGTTGAAACGGTTCAACCGAGCCAATTTTTTCTTCTTCAATCATCAAACCCGATTTCGGACAGAGAGAGGAGAGAAGGAACCGAATGCAAAAACCAACATACAATTACCTCTTCCTCATCCCATTACTTCAAACTTCATCAATCTGAGCCTTCCATCTTGACTTGGTCCCCAAGAAGGATTTCTGACCCTTGATGAACACTTGATCATTGACAGCCGTTTCTGCTCCACTTCTGCTTTCTCCTCCACGCAGCTACAGTAGCTACCTTCTGTGATGGGTGAACAAAAAGTAGAGACAAGCCATGCCTCAAGGATCTTCTTCTCTGACCGAATTGGATTTTTTTTCATTTCTAGGTATGGAGATCTTGAGACTTCCTCACCACATCTTACCATTAGTGGCAAAGATCTCAACCACCCCATACTGTAGATCTTCTTTCTGCAAGGGCCATCATCACCTTGGCCGCTTGCTTCTTCCTAGCTTCACTGCTACAGTACTTCACTTCTAATAACTTACTTCTTCTTCTTTTCTGTGACATGACCGAAACTAGAGAGAGAAGAGAGAAAAGCTTTCAATGGACTTAAAGAAAGAAATTAAAATGAGTTCAGTTTCCTTTTTCCAAAACCCCTTTGAATGGGAGTGTGTGTCCGTGGAAAGCATGCAACCTTTACTTTCTCTCTTTTTTAATTTCGAATTAACCTTTTGTTAGTCTTTCAAAAAAAAGTTTTGGGTTTCATATTGGTTTTCCTGGCCCAATTAACACAAGAATAATTCAACCACAAAATTTAGATCATTTTTGTACTAAAGGCCGAATATTTTGCCAATATTTTTGGGCTCCCAATTTCTTTATGCCCAATAACCAAAATTTGCAAACAACATAAAAATTATTAATTAAATAATTTTAAAGCAAAATCAATTTAATAATTTCTAATTACTATTTTAATAATATTTATCATAATGTATTAAAGTTTTCCAAACTCATCAACTCCAACATTTTATCTCCAAAATAACCAATTCAACGGAACTTTGCCTCACATCTCAATTTTCCCATCTTTAACACATTTAAATAAGCTAAATGGGATGGTTCCCGAAGGAATTCAATTTCCGTCACAGTTGGAGACATTGATCATGAACTCAAACTCTTTGGAAGGGGTGATCACAGGCTCTCTGTTTCATAATTTGTCTAAGTTGAAGGTCTTGGGCTTATCTGGCAACTCATTTGTTTTGGAAATTAATCGTAACTGGGTTCCACCTTTTCAGTTGCAAGCGATAATATTGCAGCATTGCAAGTTGGGTCCCTATTTTCCAAGATGGTTGAAGACACAGAAGACATTAATGCGGCTTGATATATAGTCACACATTGGATAAATAGCGATACAAAGTTGTAGAGAAATCATGTTGTACCATTATCCTATTATAATGGATATAAATATCTTTTGGGGCAATTTACCCAAATAAATAAAGTAGATGAAATTTTTACTCAAATACACAAAATAGAAATATGTTACGTGCATGTACAATTTTTTATTTCTATGTAATCCGTGGGAAGCAACCACGGTTTCTAATTTCTACATAAACCGTTGCTGCCTAGGACAGATTATGATTGTTTTGTGTTGTGTGTAAATCGTGGCAAGTAGCCACGGATTACGAAGGGAAGAAGGAAACCATAAACCGTGGCAGGCTCCAACGGTTTATGAAGATAGCTAAATGGTGATAAAACGTTGTGGGAGGAAGAGGGAGAGGGATTGATATACTGATCAGTAGTCAGTACTATCTATTAAAAGAGTTTCAGAATTTGAGTGAAAAAAAAAAAAAAAGACAGAATCTCAATCATATGATGAGTGAGTGGGCTCCTATTAAATTTTGTTTGCTTAATATAGTGTGAAAGAACATAATTCTAATTGAAGTTTATTTGCATTAGCAGTTAGCACCATTAGCATGCTATATGCATGAGTTGAACTACACTTTCTTTACATACATAGAATAGAAGCCTTGAGGAATGGAATTTTTTTTTATAAAGTTTAAATACCAATGGCGTATTTATTGTCAATGGGAACATGATTTGATTTTGGATTGAGATGAGTATTCTGCTTAATATAAATTCGTGTATAAAATAAAAATAGTAACTAAATAATGAATTTTTAAAGGATTCTTGATTTAAAACTTTATTACTTGAATATGAAATATATTGTATATCAACTTTATATTTACAGACGTTTAAATTCATATATTTTCTTCTCTAGTGATTTTTCAGAAGCATTTTAATTCGTAAAATATTAAGATAAAAGAGACTTTTGAAGACTAAGAAATCCTTTAAATGTGATCCTTTATTTAGTTTTTTATTATAATAATTTAAAAAAAAAATTGAAATAAACACACTTAAATAGATTTAGTGTCTTTTTAAAATTAAATACATATTCAAAATACAAACTAAATAAAACTGAAATTTAAAATTTAAAATTTCTGTTTTAGTTCTAGCATTTTTAATTATTAAAAGATTATCATTTAAATATACATCCAAAAATTATATTCAGTAAAATTAAAGATTTTAATTTTAAAATCCAAAAAATAAATCTTAAGAGTTTTAATTATTAACCCACACATCTAAAACCCTACAAGAGATCATATTTTAAACTAATATGTTAGATATATTTTTATTGAATAAGATCTAAAAAACTTAGCTTAATTATTCATTTTAATCATTTTAAAACCATTAATAAAAAAATAAGAAATATTAGATACGTTTTTATTGAATAAGATATAAAAAAATGGTTCCGCTACGTTACCAACAGCATATCTGCCAACTTCTTGCCAACTCTTATTTATAATTGTGTTTCATGGAAGTGTGTTCGTAGATGTGTCTAATAAAAATGTCTTTTTTATAACTGTGTTTAATAGAAGTGTCTTTATAAATATATTTTCTGGATGTGTCTCTTTATATATGTATTTAAAATATATTAATTATTAGACACATCCACGAACACACTTCTATGAAACACAATTATAAATAAGAGTTGGCAGATACGCTGTTGGTAACGTAGACTTTTCCATAAAAAAATTAATTTTTTTTTCATTCAAATTCTGAAACTCTTCTAATGGATAGTACTGACTACTGATAAACCGTGGGAGCCTGCCACGGTTTATGGCTTCCTTCTTCCCTTCGTAATCCGTGACTACTTGACACGGTTTACACACAACATAAAACAATCATAATCCGTTCTAGACAGCCACGGTTTATGTAAAAATTAGAAACCGTGATTACTTCCCACGGATTACATAAAAATGGAAAATTGCACATACACGTAACATGTTTCTATTTTGTGTATTTGAGTAAAGATTCCATCTACTTTATTTATTTGGGTAAATTGTCCTATCTTTTGTATTTGAGGTGCAGTGGGTAATGCTAATGCATGATTCATGAAATTGGACAAAGAAGCTGCCGTTATTGTTTTGGTTAGTTGATCGATCCAGTGGAAGCACAACTTCTTGCAACATGTATAGAAACAGTGAAACACACATTAAGTTATACTATTTATAAAAAAAATAATTACCTACTAAATTAGTCATTTATATATAATATTTTAAAATATAAAATATATGTTAAAAATAAATAAAATAAAATATATATTTATACATAAATTCATAATGGTTAAATTTAATGGCTGAGTATATAATATGCACATCCTATTTTTTATTTAAATCATATATGTTGATGTTGACTTTGCATAAAAAAAAATGCGCTCATGTTTATTATTTGTGTATTCATATATATATCAAATCAATGTCGTAAGTAGATGTGCTAGTTTATACGAAACATAGTGCCATACATGAGGCTAACTAGTTTTCTATAGATTAAAAAAATACGATAGATATTTTAATAAAAATTTTATTAATGTCTTGAGGTAATTTTTTTATTATTGAACAATGAATTACAAAATTAAATTTTAATATTGTTTATTATCATATATATATCAAATCAATGTCGTAAGTAGATGTGCTAGTTTATACGAAACATAGTGCCATACATGAGGCTAACTAGTTTTCTATAGATTAAAAAAATACGATAGATATTTTAATAAAAATTTTATTAATTTTATTAATGTCTTATACTATTTGTAGAGTTTAATTTTGATGTATTGTTAGTGTAAAATATTTTACATAATCATATATACTTATATCAGTTTTTTTATAAAAAAATGGTTATTTTTACCATGTACTTGTAAAACAATTAAATTCTTATTTTTAAACTCAAAAATATTGGGCAACTTTAATTTAAATAGCAAAAATAACAAAAGTGTGATTATCACACATTTTGTAAGACGTGAAGTTTATTTATGTTATGTATATAAGCAACTGAATTAAAGGAAAAATAGGAGGGATAACATTTCTTTTTCCCTTATTATGTTCAAGGAGCCGGTGGAAACCTTATTAATTAAGTTTAGTGAACAAGTTCGTGAACTAATTGTTTTCGATTAATAAAATTGCTTATATTCCTCTCATTTATAACTTTTAAAAAATTTTATCTTTAATTTATTTTAAATTTTTTTGTATTAACTAATGTTAACTTTATCTATTTAAAAAAAAATAAATTATTTTTTATAAAAATACCCTTTAATAAAAATTTTATTTTTTTTTGTCATTAAATTTTACTTAATAAAATATTTTTTAATAAAATATTTTTTTAAAAATTAATAATTAAATTATTTTTTTTAAGATACCTTTCAATAATTTTTTAATTATTAAATTGTGATTTTATTAAAATTTTTGTTAACAATTATTTTTATAGTTACTATTACCTTTTTTTTATATCAATATTGTTCATACCCTGACTCAATAATAAAGGCCCAGAACCAAGCGAAAGGCCTAATCCAAAGGGTTGGGCCTCACCCAGTACCAATCTTCGTCTTAGGAAGTCGGTACTCGTCACGACTTACTCTAAAGAAATCGGGAACGAGGGTTAGTTGGCAGATAAGCACTCATTTGAATGAATAACTGCCCCTAGAATCTCTCTAACCACTTCCCCAAGCCATATCTTAACTTCCCTAAGATAAAGGGACGGTTAACACCCTAAAAAAGTGGCACTACTCCAACGGTGGTTATTGGTTCGCCACTATAAATACACTGACACCCCTCAGGTATCTCTAAGTTCCAATACTCTCTAAACTTGCTTAGACCCTTGCTG
>NC_029789.2:148016438-148021640 GCF_000816755.2 Arachis ipaensis | reverse complement strand
ATTTTCTAATTACAAAAAAATATAAATATTAACTTTTATATAGATAAATAAAATAGAAGAGAGTTCAAATATCTTAAGTTACAAATTAGATATAGAATTCATCCATAAAAATTTTGATCTCATTTTTTTACTTGTAGAGCAAATAGAAGTAATAGGAATCGGTAAAATTATTCAAATAATAACGACACTTTCTTTACAAGGATACGCTATCAACATCATATTGTGGAAAATGGTGTCATTGAATAATTCAAAGTGGGGGTGAAACATTGTAGAAAGATAATTTGATGACTTTGAATCGTGCATGTAGAACGCCATGGATACTAGTAGATGAGAACTTTGACTTAAATGAGTGCCACACCAATATCGTGGAAAATAGTGTCATTCAATTCAAAGTTGCATGCAGCTTGGAGTATAGAATGGATCGTCCTCATTGTTCAAGCACCCAATTGAAGATACTCTATAAAGATTGTGGTCCTCCTCGTAGCTTCATTCCGTGGAAAATGGTGCAAGAAATTTAGAAGTTGCAACGTCAGAAATACTCTGGAAATTTAGTGAGACATGATAGTGATAGTAATTCATAGCAACGAATGGAGGTGCTCTACTATATATTGGATCCATATATGGTGCTATAACAGGCACATTCTTGAGTTCATACTTCACTTGTGATGAGCGTAGTCATGATGAGGATGAATAATCTGATTCTGATTGAAGCTGTTTTACTTCTTCTTGTTTGTGCTACTGCAGCAGGAGGAGCGGTGAAGTGCGCAGAGCGGGAGAGGCAAGCACTGCTGGATTTCAAGGCCGCCATGGTTGATGACTACGGCATTCTCTCTTCGTGGAAGGGTCGTGATTGCTGCCATTGGAACGGTGTTCGCTGCAGCAACCTCACTGCCCATGTTATCAGTCTCGACCTTCACGGTGACTTCATCGTAAATGAATATTCCTACATAGAACGATTTTTGAGAGGTAAGATTCCCCGCTCGTTAGTGGAATTGCAGCACCTCAGGTACTTGAACCTCAATTCCAATCGTTTTGAAGATTACCATATCCCTGAATTCTTTGGTAACCTCACCAGCTTGAGGTATCTTGATCTGTCATCTTGTGGCTTTGGTGGAAGAATTCCAACTCAATTTGGATCTCTTCCTCATTTAACATACTTGAATCTTTTTGACAATCGTTTAGAGGGTTCAATCCCTTATCAACTTGGAAATCTGTCCAAGTTGGAGTATCTTAATCTCGATCTAAATGATTTCCAAGGAACAATACCATCTCAACTTGGGAACCTTTCAAGCTTGCACGAGCTTTACCTTGCCGGTTCAGGTGATTCTCTCAAAATGAATGATGATGGACAATGGTTATCCACTCTTACCTCTTTAACCCATCTTGACTTGAGGTCTATATTGAATCTCAACAATTCCTATAACTGGATACAAGCCATCAGTAATATCTCCACACTAACAGAACTCAGCCTAATCAATTGTGCACTTTCAGATCATTTTATCTCTTCACAAACACCAATACTTTCCAAGTTCAAATTTCCTAATTCTCTTTCAATCTTGGATCTTTCTTATAACACCTTCACTCCTTCCCTGTTATTCCAATGGTTGTCCAATGTCACTTCCAACCTGGTTGAACTTGCCATTGATTCCAGCCTCTTAGAGGGTTCCACACCTGCCACATCAAATCATTTTGACATCACAATGCAATCACTTGAGCGGCTTCAAATATCTCATGATCAAATCACGGCCAGGGATTTCAAATCCTTTGCGAATATATGCACCTTATCTTCTTTGGAGGTGTTTGGTAGCGATTTGACTGAAGATTTGGAATCAATTCTTCATAATCTCTCTGCTGGCTGTGTCACTCACTCACTACAAGAGTTGTATTTGGAAAATAACCAGATGACTGGCTCAATACCTGAGGACCTTTCAATATTCCCATTTTTAAAAGAGTTGTCCCTTGATTTTAATCAGTTAAGAGGGAAAATACCTGACAATATCAGGTTGCCATCTCAGTTAAAGGCTTTGTCCATCATTTCGAACTCTATACAAGGTGGAATTCCAAAGTCATTTGGAAACATATGTAGTCTCGCATCATTAGACTTGTCCCACAACACTTTGACGGGAGAGCTTCCAGTTGCAATCCACCACTTGTCTGGATGCACAAGATACTCACTCCAATATTTGAATCTCCAATATAACCAATTCAACGGAACTTTGCCTGACATCTCAATTTTCCCATCTTTAACAGATTTATATTTGTCTCAAAATAAGCTAAATGGGAAGGTTCCTGAAGGAATTCAATTTCTGTCACAGTTGGAGACATTGATCATGAACTCAAACTCTTTGGAAGGGGTGATCACAGACTCTCTGTTTCATAATTTGTCTAAGTTGAAGGTCTTGGACTTAACTGGCAACTCATTCGTTTTGAAAATTAATCCTGATTGGATTCCACCTTTTCAGTTGCAAGTGATAATGTTGCAACATTGCATGGTGGGTCCGTATCTTCCAAAATGGTTGCAGACACAGAAAAACTTGATGCAACTTGATATTTCCAATGCTGGAATTTCGGATATCACTCCAGAGTGGTTTTGGGCTCTATCAACAAGGCTAAATAGGATGAACATTTCTTACAACAATCTCACTGGAATAATTCCAGATTTTCCATTGAGGCTTACGGAATATCCTTCTATAAATCTAGCTGCAAATCAATTTGAAGGCTCAATCCCGGCATTTTTACGAAGAGCTGTGTCCCTGGATCTGTCCAACAATAAATTTTCAGATGTTACTTCATTTGTATGTGCCAATGATACAGCTGAAGGATTAGGCCAATTAGATATTTCAAAGAATTATTTATCTGGTCAAATCCCTGATTGTTGGGAGAATTTTAAATCATTAGCATATATAGATGTGAGTAACAATAATTTTTCTGGACAAGTCCCCACTTCAATGGGATCAGTTGTTGAGCTTCGTGTATTGATATTGAGAAACAATAGCTTGACGGGGGAGCTTCCTTCCTCGATGAAGCATTGCAAAAATTTAGTGATGCTGGATGCAGGAGAGAACAAATTATCAGGAATCATTCCTTCTTGGATTGGAAGCAGCTTACAACAACTGCAAATGTTAAGCTTGCGGAAAAATCACTTTTTTGGAAGTATACCATCATCTCTTTGTTTTCTAAATGGCATTCGCTTCTTGGATCTCTCGGTTAATCATCTGTGGGGCCCAATTCCCAAATGTTTCATTAACTTCACTGCAATGACCACCCAAGAAAGGTTCTTACCAGATTATCATTCTTATATTGTCAACCACACTCTTGGAATATATGTGTATAATTATGATATAATTGCTTTGTTGATGTGGAAGGGTGTAGAACACATATTTGAGAATGATAAGCTGCTTCTAAAAGGTATTGATCTCTCAAGTAATCACTTGTCAGGAGACATTCCATCAGAGCTTGAGAATTTGGTGGAGCTAGTTTCATTGAATTTATCAAGAAATAACTTGACAGGAAAAATTCCTTCAGGAATTGGAAGGTTGTTATCATTGGAGTCTCTTGATTTGTCAAGAAACCATTTAGTTGGCTCCATTCCTTCTAGTCTTGCACAAATTGATTTTCTCTCTGTGTTGGATCTATCACATAATAATTTGTCTGGACAAATTCCAACTGGCACACAGTTGCAGAGTTTCAATGCCTCAAGCTACGAAGAAAATCAAAATCTCTGTGGGCTTCCTCTTGAAAAAATGTGTCCTAAGGACGGGCCACATCAAGAATCTTTGATCAAAACCCAAGATGAAAATGATGGTTTTATTCAGGCATTCTTTGCAAGCATGGGATTGGGATTCTTTGTTGGATTTTGGGGGATCTTTGGCACTATCCTCTTCAATCGCTCATGGAGACATGCTTACTTCCGGTTCTTGAACAACATAACAGAAAAAGTTATGTCAAGGTGGCAACGGTGGTAATATATGCAACAACTACTAGCTTGATTGGTAATACTTATTTGTTTATTTATTTATTTTAAGTTGATCTTATTTCAATTTTCGTTGATATGAAATATTGTTCGATTTATGGACTTTGAATGATGTTAATGATTTCTTATCTTTTCACTGATAGCGGATCAGCGACCATGTGCTGGCATCATTCTAGTCAGGTAGCAAATAAAGCAGCAGTACTTTCAAGGGATTAACAAAAAGTAGTCGTTCATGAAGTGAGTGTGTGAAACTTTAAAAGTAAATAAAATGAGTTGTGTATTTGTAACTAAGTACTAGTGAGTGTTACTTATTGATATATCAGTTTGTATTTGTGAATTGTAACTACCGGTTACCAATCAGTATTATGATGTATTTGGTTTAGACAAGAGAATATGATGTCTATTTTATATCTTTCATGGGATAATAGTCACCAAATCATTTTTGCATGGCAATGAATTTTCTTGAGAAGTTTGACTAGCAGTTCAATATGGCTTAACTGAATTGAGCTAAGTAGGAAGATGGGAAGATGTTAAGCAATCATTGTTTCAGATGCATCACAGTCATGCATGTGACATAGTTGTCTTGGATTTTGGTGCATTTGGTTGCATAACATTTATCTTACATTCGCTCTTTGCATATACCTAAGCCACAAGAACTCTGTTTTTCCCCTGTTTTAGATGCCTACTTCTTCTGCTTCCTTGCATTCATCATTGCTTCCCAGCTGCAATTCTTTTCTTCAATTCGCAGTTGTTGCATCCAAAACACGCGGTGTTATATATTGAACACATTTGAGGCCTTATTAGAACCAAGAAACCTCAAAGCAAATTCCGAAGGTTCATGCGTACTCATTGGTCCAACACCACCAGTTTTCTACGTGGGACCTTTACTTGCAACAAAAACAAAATCACAAACATACACGTGTTGTGCATGATGATGAATCACGAGTGCAACCTAGTAAAAGTGTTGTCTTTCGTTGTTTTGGAAACATGGGTATGTATGTTATCAAAAGAACAGTTACATGAAATGGCCTATCAGTTGGAGAGAAGTGGCCAAAGCCATTTTGGGATACGACTGAGTCGGATGAGAAGCAAACCAAAAAGCTGCAGTTTTGGGTGAAGATGGTTTTTCTCTCATTTTGCATTCACCAACAATCTCAATCATTTAATTCAGAAAAAGTAAGAGACGTATATTTTGTTATGGATTTTAAAAAAAATATTATATATTTGGA
>NC_029789.2:148013620-148014878 GCF_000816755.2 Arachis ipaensis | reverse complement strand
ATTTCCAAAAAATTTAGATTTAATCCAGTAATAATACATGACAATTATGTCCAGTTTACTTGTGTTGAATTTGAAAGTTATTCTTATGAAATTATTGCTGCATTGATCTTAATTTTTTTTTTGAAAAACAAGCTATCAGAGTATCAACGATATATTTGATGTAATTCGAAAATTTCTAGAACAAAATTGAAACAAAATAAAATTTAAAAATATTTTTAAAAATTATCTTCATGTAATTAATTTTCTTTTTATTTGTTTGTCGAACAAGTCGAATATGTAATAATTTGCATGTAATGGACAGAAATATCTTTTATATATATTTTTGAGGTGGGTGATGCATGATTCATGAAATTGGACAAAGAAGCCGCCGGATATTATTTTTGTTAGCCGCAGTAATTAAGATTCTAATATCAATTATCAATTGATCATTCCATCCAACCGCAGCAAACTCGCTTGCAACATGTATGTAAATACACTAAATTATGTTGACTACTTTGCATAAGAAAACATGCACTTATGTTTATTTGTGTATCCATATCAATGTCGTAAATCCATGTGCTAGTTTATAATAAACATAGTTGAGGCTAGCTAGTTTTCTTTAAATTAAAAAAAGTATTATCAAATATATATATTAGTCTTCAAAACGAAGTGATATGTTTATTTAAATGTGTATTTTAAAAAAAAAACGTGATTGGACATTTTTAAATAGTTGTCGTCATTCAGCACCAGCATCATGATAAAAATGGAAGATATTTTGTGTCCTCTATTCTTATTATTTTAGGTGCGATCAGGATGATGCATGATTGTTAATTCATTAATTCTTAATTCGTTGATTATTATTATTATTAGACATTATTGATGAAATAGGACAACGATCCGACGGATACCATCTTGGATAGTTGTATTTATTAAGTATAATCTAAGATCAGATTTGATCGATCCAACATCACAAATTGATTGATACATACATATTGAGTATATGACAACATTATTAATATGCTAGCTACCACTACGGAAGTACACTGCTTAAGTCGCTGTTCAAATCAATAATAACGTGATATGCTATTATTTAATATGCCAAACATGTCATATGCTATAACTATATACATCATCAGGTTTCTTAAAGTTAGATCTTTATATTTTTTTTATTAAATTAAATCTGGCGCATATAAAGCATACCCTATAATACAAAAGAAAATTGATAAACTACGTTGGATCGGAGATCGGACCACAGGTCCACAGCATTAATTAGGTACTA
>NC_029789.2:148012056-148012397 GCF_000816755.2 Arachis ipaensis | reverse complement strand
ATATATTAGCTAAATCTTTGATTTAAATTTGAATTAAACAAAAGAAAAAAAAACGTGATTGAATGTTAATTCGTCAATTATAGTCAGCAGCTGCATGATGATAAAAAGGAAAGTTATATTGAACAAAACAAATTTCAATTTTGTAATCTGCACCACATTCATTAACTTTAAACGTGTGGCTGTTACATTGGGTAGCATGGTAGGTATTGTTTCTGTGGTGCCAATTGACCATCTTAGCCTTAGACACTCTCAAGAGCCAAAACTTTAATAATGAAATTATCATATCATACCAATTCTTCTATAATAACAATACAGTGGCTTCACTTGCATACTTGCATTTG
>NC_029789.2:148011149-148012041 GCF_000816755.2 Arachis ipaensis | reverse complement strand
AAAATTTTAATTTTTATTTATAAAATTTTATTTTTTATATTCTATTTTTTAAAAATACTGAAAAAAGTAAAATTTTAATTTTCTAATCACCAAACACAATACTGAATTATAATTCTTTAGTTTCCGTCTCTAACTAAACACTACTTTAGTATTAAAAACCAAAAAAGACAAGTTTCACAAATTTATGAATTTAATCTCATCCACAATTTTGTCAGAGAGATTATTCATAACACCTTAAGTAAGTGTTTGGTCAAAATTACATTTGAAATATAAATAGTTGGAGGCTCATCAAGTTTTGCTGCTGTTTCTACATTTGATGGTTACCGTTCAAGGTAATTNTCTCCATTCTCTATTTTTTTAAAAAAATAAAAAATAAATTAAAATAAAATAAAATAAAATTCAGCTGCATAGTTGCTTTAGTTGACGTGTTATATGTATCTTTATTTCAATTTTGAGTGCTCTTTTTTTGTGATTTAATTATGAGCATATTGATTTAATCCAATTATCATATGGATTTGATGTTTGATCTGCACACTACTGCACTGCATGTGACTCTTTCACTTTACAATTCACAGTGACAAGTGTTGGATATACATGCTATTTGCACTTGCTCTGGAATGTATATACTTACCCGGCTACAAATTAGAGATCCAAAATTATTATTTAAAGTAACACCTTCAAGATTTAGTGATTTAATATTGATTTAATCCAATTATCATATGGATTTGATGTTTGATCTGCACACTACTGCACTGCATGTGACTCTTTCACTTTACAATTCACAGTGACAAGTGTTGGATATACATGCTATTTGCACTTGCTCTGGATGCTCTGGAATTACCCGGCTACAAATTAGAGATCCAAAATTATTATTTAAAGTAACACCTTCAAG
>NC_029789.2:148002014-148009298 GCF_000816755.2 Arachis ipaensis | reverse complement strand
TTTTCTATAATTAATTTCAAAAGTAATAAATAAATCAATACGACTATATATTTAGTAAATTTATTCATTAAAAAGTGTTTTGTGACACTAATTTTAAAAAAATTAAAACAAACATATCTAAATAAATTTAATGTCTTTTAATTTAAAACATAAATTTAAAAAACAGTTTAAATAAAACTAAAATTCAACAATTTAATTTTAAACTTTTTAAATCCTAATACATCCTAAAACATCTTTTAAATATCTCAAAATACAGGTTTCATTCCATTAAATATCCCCTCCACCAAAAATCTAGATTCGCAGCCCTCACACTCCTTCTCCGTTGCGACGCTCCTTCCTGCCCTGCGCTCCTCACCTGCCCCGCGCTCTTCCCTCGCTACACTCCTTCCTCGAGCCGTGTTCTTCTGTCGCCCCGCGTTCTTTCTCGTCCCGTGTTCTTCCCATCTTGACCGCGCTTCGATCTTTTGCCAAAATTTGGATGTATAACGCACTTTTTGTCTTTCCCACCATCTCCTCCAAGACTCTAATAAAGATTCTATCTTTTTATGATTTTTTATCATTTTAAATGTGTTTACAAAATATTTAGTTTGTTATTTATTTAGAGAATAAAGTTATAACAGAAACAATCTAATCTAGAGAGATAAATATCTTCTTTTTCTTCGAGATTATTGGATTAACTGTTAAGATAGAGTTAAGACTAACTAATACTTAGTTTTGAATGGATAATTAGAATTAACAAAGAAGCTAAATGAGTGGCAAGCAAAGAACTGAAGATTTGAAAGGCTTAAAGAATAGACTTACATGTGATGTGTTCACAGCTTCACATCGTAAAAGACAAAACATAACATGGCGGCTACATTGCCAACACATAAAACCACCTTCTTCCTTTCCTTTTTTATAAAATTTTCCATCTTTTTAGTGTTTCACAGAATCTTCTTTCTTTTCATATTTTCTTCTCCTCTCTCTCAATCATTTTTCCTCTTTTTTTCCTTCCTTTTCTTCTTTTGCTGCTTCTCCTGAATGATTAGACGTACATAAATTGTCGAAGCGCATTAATTTCTTATGTTCATGTCAAACTGATTGGGCTCGTTACATTTGCTCTCTTCTGTTTGGTTGTTGAGAATTCTCTGGAAACAAAGCAGAGAAAACAAAAAAGACCACTCTTTTCTGTTCCCGAGCTAGAAACAGCTGAAACTTCGGTATGTTTGTTAGATTCAATTCCGAAGTTTTAAAATTTTGACATGGGTTCTGCTTGAATCATTATACTGTGGTTTTTGGTATTTAAACATTCACCCATAGTAGCATTTTGTTTAGGCATGAATATTGAATTCATACTTTGGACGTTGGAGAAAAAAATATATTTTTTTTTTTAATTTTAAATTTGTTATTACGGTAGTTGGATTCAAACATGTTGTGGCATTTCATTCTATTGAACTTTGGCTTTTGCAAGTGGTTAATACTTAATTTAATACTTGTTTACTTAATTCAAGTTGATTCTGAAGAGAGATTTAAAAAAAAAAAAACTTTGAGAGCATTATCATTCTTAAATTCACTTGCCTGCTGCGCCTTAATTTCTTCTGTTCATATCAAAGTGATTGATAAAAAACCATTTTTCTGTTCCTGAACTAGAACCAGCTGAAATCTTTGTTAGATTCAATTTCAAGTTTTAAAATTTTGAAATGGGTTCTGTTTGAATTTTTTGGTATGTTTGTTAAACATTCACGAAAGTAGCGTTTTGTTTAGGCATGAATATTGAATATCAAAGTTGTTGTGCAGGTTTTGGATGTTGGGAAAAAAAAAAGGCTTTTTTATTTTTATTTTTAATTATTGGAGTTGGATGCAAACATGTTCTGGGAACTTTGGCTTTTGCAAGTGGTTGATAGTTAAAACACACATACCTTTGAGAGCTTTATAATTGTATTAGGTTGTCCAAAATCGATTCCGATTAGTTACATTCTATTGAATTATCGATATTTACGGTTTAATCTCGAAGGTAAATATATCGTTGTGGTTGGTCTTGTTGCAATTTGTATAGTGTTGGATGAACCAAGCTAGACACTTATAAATATTGTAAGTTTCACTCTCATTGAATACAATGTCTTCTGTTGCAGAGAAAGATGGTTGCCTTTGGAAAGAAGTTGAAAGACAGACAAATTCAAGAATGGCAGGGGTATGTATGTCTCTGCCTATGTCTTGAGGGTTGAAAATTTTCAACTTGGATATATCTGTTCTGCTCTATAATGATACTTTGGGTTCATAAGTTTGATAATCTTGTTGCAGATATTATATAAACTACAAACTCATGAAGAAGCGAGTAAGGCAATATGCTCAGCAAATTCAACTCGGAACACAAGATCGCCGCCATGTGCTCAAGGATTTCTCCCGAATGCTAGATAATCAGGTTTCTGTTGTTTTCATTTGCATTACTGCCAATGGTAAACTAGATTCTAGTTAGTTTAATTACTCTGTTGATCCCTATAGTTTCATCGAATTTTCAATTAGGTCCCTGTACCATATCAGATTTTGTAATTAAGTCCCTACCGTGACAAAAATGTTTAAATTAACGGAATATTCTGTTAAACCATATAGAATATTTAGTCAAGTGTTAAGCATATTCGTTTTGCTTAATGAAATATTCCGTTAATTCCAGCGTTTTTATCACGGTAGGGATTTAATTACAAAATTTGATATGATATAGGGACTCAATCGAAAAGAAAAAAAAAGTATAGGGACCTAATTGAAAATTCAGTAAAACTATAGGGACTGAAAGAGTAATTAAACCATTCTAGTTGCGAATGTGATTGTTCGAGTAGAATGTGATGATTCTGGTTGTGTGTTAACATTGGTTTCAATCACTCTCTAAATGTTACAAATCAGATTGAGAAGATTGTCCTTTTCCTTTTGGAGCAACAAGGGATTTTGGCAAGCAGGATATCGAAGCTTGGAGAGCAGCATGATGCTCTTCTGCAGGAACCTGAAATACACAAAATGTCTGAACTGCGAGAAGCTTATAGAGAAGTGGGACAAGACCTATTAAAGCTTCTTTTCTTTGTTGAGATGAATGCTATTGGTTTGCGCAAGATATTGAAGAAGTTTGACAAACGTTTTGGCTATAGATTCACTGATTACTATGTTAAAACTCGTGCGAATCATCCTTACTCTCAGCTGCAACAAGTGTTCAAGCATGTGGTAATATGTTTAATTCGAAACGAGTCTTCACTTGGACTGTCACATAAATAAATACAGAACTTTGTGAATGGCCATTGACTGATGCATTTGAAATTTGTAGGGAATAGGAGCTGTTGTGGGAGCCTTATCTCGCAATCTTCATGAACTTCAGAACCGTCAAGGGAGCTATTTATCAATTTATGATCAACCTACCCTTCCTCTCCAGGTTCCACATTTTAATTTGCACCAAACACTTACTTTGTTTTAGCTGGCTTTGGAGCATCATAAGGTTGTTGATTATCATATTTACTTTGTCTTTCATGCAGGATCCTGTCATTGATTCAATAAAAGCAGCGGTTGACAGGTTAACTAACTCAACAAACTTCCTTAACTTTTTGGGGCAACATGCTCTGATTATGCAAGAAGAGCTGCCAACCCCTACGGAGGAACATGTTGATGATGAAAGATACCATTTCATGTCTCTTATCCTGAACTTGGCAAACACATTTTTGTATATGGTCAATACATATATTATTGTCCCTACAGCAGATGACTACTCTATGAGCCTTGGGGCTGCACCAACAGTTTGTGGTATTGTAATTGGGGCGATGGCTGTTGCTCAGGTGTTCTCTTCGGTATATTTTAGTGCGTGGTCAAATAGATCATACTTCAGACCTCTTGTCTTCAGTAGCATAACTCTCTTTCTTGGAAATATCCTGTATGCATTGGCATACGATGCTCGTTCGTTATGGATTCTCTTGATTGGTCGTGTGTTCTGTGGGTAAGTAGTCTATTCCTGAATTTTCGCATGCCATGATTTTGATGGTACTTGCAAATAATGTTGTGTGCTTGAGTTGATTAGTACATATTGTGTTTACCATCTTATTTAGGAATATTATGAGGTAGTAGCAACATAAAGGCTTTTCTTGCTGATAAACACTTGGTTATAATTACAGATTGGGTTCTGCCAGAGCCGTTAATAGGCGTTATATTAGTGACTGCGTGCCTCTCAAAATCCGGATGCAAGCATCAGCTGCTTTCGTTAGTGCCAGCGCTCTTGGCATGGCTTGTGGTCCTGCATTAGCTGGCATATTGCAGACAGATTTTAAGATTTACAAGCTTACATTTAATCAAAATACGTTGCCCGGTTGGGTTATGGGTGTTGCTTGGCTGATATATCTTATATGGTTGTGGATCACTTTCAAGGAACCTTCTCATGAACCCGTAGAGAATGAGAATCACGTGAATAATCATCAATCAAATGATGGTACTAACTGAACTTATACTGCATCAATTTGTTGCTACTTGTTCAGAATGAGTGATAGTAGGCTCACTCATTTTTCTTTGCAAATATGGATTTTCTTCCCCCTTATTTTGTTGAGCCTCAACATGTTAATATAACATGACATGCTTTTCTCATGTAGAAGTGAACAATGCACTTGAACAAGGCCTAAAACAGCCATTGCTGATTACTTCGGATGATAAGGGAGATGAAGAAGCCGATCAAGATTATGATGATAGTGAAGAAGCTTCAGAAGAATCTCGGCTACCAGCAACTTCAATTCGGTCTGCATACAGACTGCTCACGCCATCTGTGAAGGTTTGTTCACAACTAACTGTCTCCCAAATAGTATGAATTTCTATTAGCTGCTGAGGATTTCATTACATGTAGAAGTTTCAGTTCATTGTGAATGTTAAGATGGAAAAAACTAATTCATTCACCTGAATACTCTGAACTGATTATGTTATGTCCTTGCTTATTTCATTCAATGTGCAATTTCTCCTGTTTTTTTTTTTTTTGGTAATAAATTCCAATGGCAAATGATCATTCAGATAAAATATTGGAATATCAGATATTTTACCTACCGAATTTGTTTAACATTTTCAGGTTCAGTTATTGATATATTTTATGCTCAAATACGTAATGGAGATTTTACTATCGGAATCTAGTGTCATCACAACATACTACTTTAACTGGTCAACAAGCAGAGTTGCACTTTTTCTCGCATGCCTCGGATTGACTGTTCTTCCTGTAAACATTGTTGTTGGAAGCTATATAAGCAACATGTTTGAGGACAGGTATTGATAATTTATGCTCTAGTTGGATTAAGAAAGATGCATGTAAGTTGATAGTAACACATATTTCTTCTTCATGTTGAAGAAGAAGTGAAGGAAATTGAAACCATTTTATATATTAGATTGAGATCCTCACTTACTCCATCTTTTGTGGATCATTCAGAACCATGATATTGTTCAAAATTCTCCTCTTGCATCTAAGTGATCAGATTCGAATTTTATTCATCTGTTTCAGGCAAATTCTGTTGGTATCGGAAATTATGGTTTGCATTGGTGTACTCCTTAGCTTCCATTTGATTATTCCATACTCCGTGCCACAATACATATGTTCTGGCCTCCTTTTGTTTGTTTCTGCAGAAGTACTTGAAGGTAAGATAATAAGATCTGATATTTTGCTGCACTATTTATGATTGTCGAAAGTCGACAAAATTATATTTCTCCTGACCCTATGCTGATGTGGGATGCTTGTGTACTAGGCTATCGACTATACTACGTGTATACCAAAATTAGCTTCCAGTATAAAATACATGTCGGAATACAAATACACATTGAAAATAAATTAAACCACACATGTATTTATACACAAATACATTGGTGGCTGATTTTGGTGTACGAATAGCATTTTTGTTATGTATGCTGCACATGGAATATGTCAAATAATTTCTTGTATATAGACATAATTTGTATCAAGAAACATTTACATTTCGGATGCACCAATTTTCTCAATCCAACAATTATTGGATGGAGGGAGTAATATTATCTTAATGTATTGGTATAATTTAGTATTAAAGGATGCTTGATGCTTGATTTAAGCTGATGTAAATTGTTTTTAGTTTTTGTTTTTCCTAATAATAACATAATCATCTTACTATCATTTGTTCAGGTGTCAACTTGTCACTGCTTTCGCGAGTTATGTCCTCGAGGCTTTCTCGTGGAACCTACAATGGAGGGCTCTTGTCGACCGAGGCTGGAACAATTGCAAGAGTTATAGCGGACGCAACCATCACCCTGGCCGGTTACTTGGGTCAGAGTAATCTCCTTAATGTCACACTGCTTCCTTCACTCTTCATTTCCATAGCCTCCATCTTAGCAACATGCTATACCTACAATTCATTATATTAGTTTATGTTCCTGAGTTTCTCTGAGGCTGAGATGGTAAGAGTAGAATGCTCTTCAACATGACCTCACTTATTATCTGTCATTCTTTGTCTCCAGTCCATAATTTTGATTAGTTAAGTGATTGTGGCTTCATAAGGTAGAAGTAGTAGCTAGTCTTTCATTATGTAGGGTGACAAAATGTGAATTATTGGCCGAATAGATTCCTTAATTGTCACTAATTTTTCTGTGATAATTAACTTGGTTTAATTTTCTTAGATGTTCTAAACTAAATAATATGTTGCGCCATGGTGTGCCTTTTTTTTTTCCCTCCCAAATTTAGTTTTATAACATCTTGGTTGCATTCCACTAATTTCTACTCAACTAAGGAAGTTCATTTATATATATGTATGGATGTATGTTTATACATCCGCTAAGCTTAAATAGTTAAATGTACTAAAAAAGTTACGGATTTGGATCCTCTAAAGTTTGAATTTTACTTTAGAGTTTAGAGAGTAAAGTGTGGTCTTCTATCCTTGAATGGTTTCTCTTTTCTATTTATTCTTCGTCCCACCTATGAAATAAATGGTGAGAGATCACACTTTATTCTTTAAATTAAAATTCAAACTTTAGAGGATCCAAATACGTAAGGTTACAGCGTCATAAGTGTTAAATTACTGCTTGAAACAACTTTGGCATGGAAGTCAACCTTATGCATAAGGTTTTGCATGTTCCATTGAATTGGTTTGGATTGAATTATTGTTTTGTTTATCCGATCTAATTTCAAGTGGTTTGAATTGGATAAGATTGGATTTGCGATTTTGTAAATTAAAAAAATTAAATGTATATAACAAGTCTTAACATTAAATTTTAAATAACTAACAATAACATAATATGTCTTAATTATATTTTAAAATATTAATAATATAAATAAAATTACATTAC
>NC_029789.2:147999966-148000746 GCF_000816755.2 Arachis ipaensis | reverse complement strand
AAAATAAATAGATAAATTTTATTTTAAATATAAAATATTTATTAAATAATAATAATAATAATATATGAATAATATAAAAATATATAATAAAATTAAATATATTATAAATAAAATTATAAATATAATAATAAATAATAATAATAATATAACATATTGTGTAGTTTAGATTGGATTAAATTGATTTTGAGAAATAAATCTAAAATCTAATTCGGTCTATACAGTTTGCAAAAAAATAAAATCCAACTAAATCTAAATTAATATAATTTTAAATAATTTTTTGTCTGAATTTAATTAGATAAATAATTTAATTTACATGGATTTGGATTAAAAAAATTTTCTATTTGACGGCCAATTAGATACAACTAACCAATGAGTAATAGCTCAAATGGCATAATCTCTTTATACTCATCTAAAAGGTTGGGAGTTCGAGTCTTCATATCTTTTGGTAAAAAAAAAAATTAGATACAACTAATTCTAAAAAAGCCTTTGAAAAACATAACATCATGCATTCGTGCATTAGTATCATTTACCCATATGCCATGACGTCACAATCGTTTTCTTCAAACAATTCTTTTGGCCACTTGTCTCTTTATTCTCTTAATCTTTCCCAAATGGCCAAAGCATGTCAATTAACTTAAAACCAAAGCCAAGGATGCCCCAACATTGTCTAACTACATTTTTACCCTTCTTCACATTTCACCATCAATAATCAATTCCTTCCTAAATACTATTATTATTATTATTATTATTATTATTATTATTATTATTATTATTATTATT
>NC_029789.2:147994405-147999606 GCF_000816755.2 Arachis ipaensis | reverse complement strand
GCAGATAGATACATAATAAAATTATTATATATATACAAAAAATTAATTATCAAATTAATTATAATATATTTATATATAAATATATGTATTGTATTAATTTATTTTTAATATATATTTTATATTTTATTATTTATTTTATTCTAATAACTAATTTTAAAGTAATAGCATAAATCAATGATAATTATATGTAAGTTTCATGAGTTGACTATTGACCAAGTTTATCCCTTTCCTCCACGCCAAAGCATCATCACAACAATAATGTAACACACAAAAAATGCCATTACTCTGATAATGTATAAATTCTCAGAAGAACCATCAAACTTCACACATCATCGCATTGAAATCTTGATGCAATAATATAAATTATTATTAGTTTATTACATTAAAAGAAAAGAAAAATAAATGAAAGAAAGCATAGTTTTATACCCAGCCATGGGAAGGGGTCACCTTGTTCCAATGGTGGAACTCGCCAAGTTCATAACCACCCACCACAACGCCACCATCTCCGTCACCCTCCTCCTTCCTTCCCCACCAAACAGATCCACCCTCCACTACATCTCCACCGTCACCGCCGCCGCACCCTCCATCACCTTCCACCAACTCTCCCACTCAAACCATAACATCCTTGGCACCCTCCAATCCTTCCCCACGAAGCCTAAAGCCTTCATCTTTGACTTCTTCAACCACTCTGCCGCCGCCACTGCCGCTTCTCTCAACATCCCCACGTTCTATTACTTCCCCAACGCCGCAAGCTGCGTCGCACTCTTCCTCTACCTCCCAACCATCCACCAAAATTCCATAAAATACGGTTATTCTTACGTGGACATGCTTCGTAGCATTCCCGGTTTGCCACCTCTCTCGCCGGAGGACATGCCGGCACCCATATCCGATCGCCGCAGCCAGAGCTACGAGTCCTTCATCACCATGTCACTTCACATGAGAAACACCAATGGCATCATCATCAACACCTTCGAAAATCTCGAACCCAAAGCCATCATGGCTCTGAAAAATTCTGCGTGCGTTCCAGAATCATCGGAAACTTCACCACTGGTTTTCTGCGTTGGACCACTGATTTCCACCACCAAAGGATCTGATCCTGTTGGTGATGATGGTGGTAGAGAGTGTTTAAGTTGGCTGAACTCGCAACCGAGTCGAAGCGTGGTGTTCTTGAGCTTCGGAAGCTATGGAAGATTCTCGAAGGTTCAGATGAGAGAGATAGCGGTTGCGTTGGAGAGATGTGGAAAGAGGTTCTTGTGGGTTGTGAGGGATCCAATGGGAAGTGAAGTGGTGAATTTGGAAGCGTTGTTGCCGAAAGGGTTCTTAGAGAGAACGAAGGAGAAGGGAATGGTGATCAAGAATTGGGTGCCGCAAGTTGAGGTACTGAGTCATGACTCGGTGGGTGGGTTTGTGACTCACTGTGGTTGGAACTCGGTGATGGAGGCGGTTACCTTTGGGGTCCCGATGGTGGCGTGGCCGTTGTACGCGGAACAGAATCTGAATAAGGTGGTTATTGTGGAGGAGATGAAGGTGGCGTTGCCGTTGAAGGAGGATGAGGGTGGGTTCGTGAGGGCGAGTGAATTGGAGGAACGAGTTATTGAGCTTATGAAATCGGAGACAAGGAGGGGAAAGGAGGTTAGAGAGAGGATGTTGGCTGCCAGGAACGGTGGTGCCGCCGCTCTCGCCGGCGGTGGGTCTTCGCGGGTTGCTTTGGATGGGTTGGTTCATTTGTGGAAGCAAAAATGATCATGTTGACTTAGTCAAAACTCAAAAGTCAAATAGTTGATCTGTATTTGGAGTTTTTTGGTTTCTTTTCCTTTTTTTTTTTTTCTCTTTTTTGTAAATGGTAGTTGAGTTGGGTTATGTTGTCAACCTTGTTGACATCTGTATTCATAGATTCATACTTTAATAATTATTCATTTTTTTGTTTGGTAATGAATAATTATTCATCTTGTATGGTACTACTAGTACTAAGTACTAATATTTTTTTTTTTTGTCAAAGATTTAGACCAAAATCTGGCCCAAATCAAATACAAAAGCTCAAAGCCCCCAACCCAATCAGGAAATCAAACACAGGTTTCCCTCTTCATTTTTTCACAAAGCTAGTCTCTTTAATTTCCATTAGGTTATAAGGCATCCATCTCCACTATATGCTAACCCAAAGTAGTGGATTTCAAAGTGTCTAACCCACTATGACCCAAAACATGTTTTAGTCCACCACTTAAACCCAATCTATCCAATTTAGTTGTAGGATCATAAATTTGTTAAATTGGAAATTTGATATTTGAATTCATTTGTTTAATTTTAAAATTATATTTAGATTTTATATTTATTATATTATTATTCAGCTAGTTATGATTATAACTATTTTAAAGTTCATTAATTACTAGAAAAATTAGGATCATTTATTTTATTTTTAGTGACAATAAAATAATCACTAATATATTCACCGACAATTAGACATTAGTCGTCTTATATTTTTATCGTTAAAAGGTTTTAGTAAAAATTAAACCGTTATCGATAAAAATCTTTTTAATGGTTACAAAAAGTATATGATCACTATCATAACATATAATAATAACCACAAATATATAATAATAACAAAATTATAATTTAAATAAGAGATATAGTAGTCATTATATTATTGTTACTAAAAACATAATAAATTATAATATAATTCGTATTGAAATTCAACCTACCTTTGGCTTAAAACATAATTAGTTTTAATACATCTGTAAAACTCACGATGACTCCTAATAAGGGGGAAAACAAAACAAAAGTTTGTCAATGATCCCTCTTCCCATTCGCACATCTTAAATAGATGAATCTCAACGCTAAACATTTTCGGATAAGAGGCAGATCAATGGAAAAAAGGAAACCAGGTCATTTATGTTCATAAATGAGATGATTGACAATGAACATGTAGTGTCGTTTGAACAATGGTTTATTTATATAATGTGTACAATAGTTATATGAGTTATAAAATGAACATCACTCATAATATTTAGAATAATCATTCGGGTACTAGAGATAATAAACATAAGCTTAAACTGATTTTGGGGTTCACCAAGAATCAAACTCTTGATCTTTTAGATCTAAAGTTCTAATACCATGTCATGGTATCACTCATCCCAAAAGTTTACGCTGATGAAAAAATATAACACTAATAGTTATATTTCTACTACTCCCTATACCTCTATTATACGCATTGTACAAATATTTCATTAGCTATTCATACTTTTCCTTTTCAAAATACTGGCTTAATTGCATTGTTTATGAACTATTTTTCTATCGTATACGTTTCCAACAATAAATCTAGGGATAGATCAGTTGATAAAAATTGACACTTTATCTTATAAACTTTTACAATCATCAATAATTTTGTTTACTATGCATCTCTTTTGTTAAAGAGTAATTGTGTTTTATATCTATGGATTTAGTTAAAATATATTTTTAAAATACATATAAATAGTATTAACTAAAAGTACTTGAAATTAATTATAATTAATGTATGAATACATTTTAAAATTTTCCAATAATTGATTAGATTGGAGTGCAAGTTGATGTATGTATGTAAGTAACTGTCGTTATTATTGTAGTTATATCTAAAAGCCTGATGGAATTGTTCCAACTACATAAAAAATCTGTGGCTATGTATGTGCACCTTATTTTGAGTAAGGAGGAGTATTAGAGGTCACTAATTTTTATGTTTTGTAACTATTAATTAGTCATTAATAGTATTTTTAATGATATGAGATTACATTTAATGATGGGAGATCACTCACTTTTTTTTTGATAGTTAAGTGCTGGTCACAAAATACAAAAATTGATAGCCCTCTAAACTTTTTCTTGAGCAAATAAATACAATATTTTAATGTTTAAAGCTACTTTTAATTTTTTACCATATTTCTCAACTCAATCAAAAATTAATATATTATAGATTAGAGTTTTATTTAAAAATTTATCTTAATAAATTGTCATATACTCATTCAAAATTTTAATATTTATTTAAATAAATAAATAAATTATTCAATTTTTTATTATTTATTATTTTTTTATTTTCAAAATTTGGAAGACGAATGTAATATTTGAATACTTTGAAATTGAGTGATATTTATGATTGTCAGTTCAATTAACGCTCTTAAATAAAAAACAGCAGAACTTATATTTCCGAAACAATATATTATTTTTAAATTATTGTTACTTTTATTTTAACTATATTATTTTTTATAAATGTATAAGAATATATAATACAAAAATATCATAAAATAACATTATAAAAATAGAAATAACCTTATCATTTATGATATCGTGTTATGTTTATGGGTACTCGCCGCCGGTATACATCAATTACGTCACCTACCTTTAACATCTGTTGTCGCTACAATTTCCAATAATGATGAATCAATGCATGCATGTATCATATCACTGCTGTGTATTCAGATTTCTGAATGATCTCTTTCGGTCTAGTCTATCTCAAAAAAAATTGGTATTATATTAGTTTAAAATTTAAATTTAAATTTTTAAAAAAAAGAGTTCATATAAATAGAAATAACAAAAATTTCATAAATAATATAATAATATACCTAAAAAATAAAGTTGATAAAAAATTACTAAAAATTCGTTAGTAAAATTAAAAAAAAAAAAAACTAAAAATGACGTGACAATATTTAATTTTTGAATTCTATTTAGTCCATCAAATAAATTCAAAAAAATTACATACCATGATTAATTATTAAATCCATAAAATAGAACTTGTAATGCTACCAATGGTAGAACAAATAATCTGTATTAAAGAAATAAAAATAAAAATAAAAAACATCTAGAATAATGATTAAACCCCAAAATACAAGGGGACAAAAATCATTGCAGTCTTAGATCCAATTCTTCCGAAAAAAATCAAATATTGTCATCTCATTTTGTTGTTGGAGTATCTAGCGTAGTAAGACTTTGTCACTTAAACATCGTTTGCTAATTTATTGTCGGAAATGATTGAGGGACTAAATTAGTGTCCAGACCTTAATTTGAAGGACTATTATAAAAAAATTTTAAATTTTAAAAAATAAAATAAATAATAGAAATTCATGCTTAATTAAAAAATATTCTCCCAAAAAAATGCATAAATTTTAAGGATTATAATAGAAATTTATTCCAAAAAAATATTCTCTGCTAGAGACAAACTCTTTATTTTAAGAAATTCATGC
>NC_029789.2:147991461-147994380 GCF_000816755.2 Arachis ipaensis | reverse complement strand
ATTTTTTATTTTCTTTTATCAAAAATTTCTTTATTATAAACTTATTCTTTTCCAAAAAATTTTCTTATTATATATACTTAATTTTTCAATTACATGACATAAATATTAAAAGTAAAATATATTTTTTTATTTTTTAAACAAATTAAACACAAATTCTTTTAACATTATAAAATTTCCTTAGCTTTTCGAAATAGTACTTTCAAATGTGAATCACAAAAATTATCATGCTTATATCGGTTTTTTTTCGGTATAAAATAAAAAAAAAACTTTATTTCTAAAAAAAATTATTCCAACTTTATTTTTGAGATCTATTTTTTAGGTGTTATGGACAAATTTATCGTTCCCCTCGACAAACTTTGTCATTTTCATAAGATTTGTCGTACCTCTCGACGAACTTCATGGATTCTGTGAAGTTTGTCACCCCCTTAGCGAGTTTCGAGTGGGTTCATCAATAAAATCTTTGAGATTAGTTAAAAACCAAAATCACTAACAGTAGTTTATTATTCTCCTTGATTTTGATCTTCTATTTATTTTATACAATGTCAAAATTCCATTGTTATTCATTCATTATAAGAGTGAAATAGTGTATGATGACAAAAGATCTATTGTGTTTAGCTCTGCTCAACCAGTATTTACATATATAAGGGTGAAATAGTGTATGATGACAAAGGATCTATCGTGTTTAGCTCTGCTCAACCAGTATTTACATATATAACATCTGAAGTCGAAAGTCTAACAATGTTAAAGAATTTGATATTGCATGCCATTGAGTAACAATACACGAAAATAATGAAAAAAATCTACTACTACAGATATCCATTCAAAATAAATAACATCTTGTTTTACAAAAGGTATATCATAGACTGAAATTGTTATTATTATTTTATTATTATTTGTTCTAGATCACGGTTCTAATAAGATTTTATGTTTTTCTGAATTAGGTATCGATTACGAGATGATGAGGACATACGTCTTGGTAGCGCTTGGCACAACTGTTGGACAAATGTCCATCTGTTGGAACTATTGCTAATGATACCTGTTTAAGTGGGACAGTTAGAAAAAAATATTAGAATGACGATTGTTGATCTAAATGTGCCTCCTGAATGTAGTCAAGAAGAGTCAAATGTCAAAAATTTTAATGATGGTATGATGCAAGCTGATATTAAAAGTCACGAGGACTCTACCATTAGAGACTTGACGATGGATTCCTATCAAGTTACCTTAATAACGGTAAAGATGCTGAAGCTGAACGAATGAAAATTTCAGATGAGAAGGAGGAGGAAGAGATGAATTACTATAATGACACACAAATTGTATGACAGAACCTGCCAATTTTTTACTATATATGATCGTTCATATTACTTTTTCACATCGAATCTCGAGGCAATGATTTCATATTAGTTATTTAGTCAAGAAAGCCCCAAGAATGATCTCACCAATGAGTTTGAGATTAGACAACAATATGAAAATAAGAAAAAAGTTATATAGCAGTTAAAACGTATAACATTAGGAGGACTATGGAGTATAAGATACTAGAGAATGACCAGTTAAAGTATGTTGTACAGTGTACCCAATTTGGATCTGATTATCAATGAAACATACCCATAATTTATTGCCAGAAAGCAAAAAAAATAGAAGGTGAAGAGATATATTAATTTAACTTAAACAATAATTTACATAAAATAATTTAAAATTAACTAAAGTATTATCAACCACATTTAAAAATAAATCTAAAAATAGTGAATATTTAGAGCATAAACTATAATTTTATTCTAAGCCATAATTAGTTCAAACGAAAAAAATAATCAAAATAATTTTTTCTTAACTAATATCTATTAATCTCCTACCATAATCATATGATCATTTGATATTATCTAAACTAACTTTATTATCTAATTATCAAACTAATTAAAATTTAAAACTAACAATAAAACTTAATCCAACTAAATAAATATATTAAAATAAAAAAAATAATACAACAATAAATTAAACTGAAAAGAAACAGAATTACTTGAAATTGACGAATTGAAGAAATAAAAAGATTAAAAACGTCCAAAATGAAAAGTCTTATAAAAAAAAGATTATGAGAATGAGAAAAAATGAAAGGTAAAATGTAAAATAGAAAAGAAATAACGGATTTTTTATTTAGACGAACTTATTTAAAGTTCGCCGAACAGGTTGATAAATTTCACATAATTCATAAAATTCGTCAAAAAAAGCGGTCGCCAAAGATAACGGCAAATTTACCCGTAACGTAAAAAGTAAAAATTGAATCTCGAAAATTAAAGTTGGAATAATTTTTTTTTAAATAAAGTTTTTCTTTTATAACGAAAAAAAAAATCGTACCTATATCTATCTAGATGAATTAATATTACATTGGAGTAGCAAATACGCAATCTATTTAACCAACAATGATTTTAAGTGAGCATTTTAGGTTTAGATAATAGTATTATTAAATATTAATCAGGAGACAGATATAATTACATGTGTATTAAAAATTAATTACTATATTAATTATTTGTATAACATGTAACATAAATAACCCCAAACCATGCATGCAATATCATAACTTTGCAAATTTTTCAAGTATTATAAAAATAATATATTTTATAACTGAAACCAGTAATTAAAACGACTAAAATACTAGTTTACCAGAACCATCACATGCATGGTTGCACTATGTTGTATATGCTCATCTTCAATTCAATATTGCATTACCCATAAATATGGCAGCAGTGGCAAGTTGTTAGCGGATGGTTATGGAAGAAATTGTGACGTTGGGGAGAAGAAAAAAATAAGTGAGATACAATAAATAAATAAATAAAATGTCACAAGACTATCAAAATTTATTATGTTTAGTTATTAATTAATTATTAATATTTAAAAATATGAGAAAAAATACTTATGTTATTAAATCAT
>NC_029789.2:147988439-147990827 GCF_000816755.2 Arachis ipaensis | reverse complement strand
ACATCATTATTTTAATGAATTAAATATAGAACATAATCCAAATTATAACTTAATATTTTTATGTAAAAAACTCATCCCACCTCACCGAAATCTCTCAAAATCTATGGATTAAGTAGTATGAATTAGACAAACTTTTTAACCATGACAATTTTAAAATTTTAATCTGACTCGTATTTTTTAGTGAGTTATGCAATTCGGTGCAACGAGTTTCAGCCCATCTATGAGCCTTAATGAATTAATGATTGTTGTCTGATTCTTTGTTTGTTTTTAAGTGTGCTCCAAAAAGAAAATATTAGAAAAGTGATGATTTGAGAGTAGACTTTTTTCAATAACAAAATAGATGGTCTCAATTGTTTAATCTAATTTTTTATATTTTTTATTTATAAAGATAACATTTTATTTTTTAAATATAAAAAAATTTGAAATCAACTTAGATTGGTCGAGTAGTCAGTTCACTCGTCCGCTTAAATAAGTGTCGGGGGTTCGAAACGTTTGGGGTATGTCCTATTTGTATCCCTAACGTTTAAATCGTACTATTTGTATCTTTCAATGTTATCCTACTATCAATTATACTAACAAATCAGATTATATTTTTCAATTATTCTCACTTTGATGTATTTATTCTCAATTACGTATCATTTGGATGTGTTCGATTTTAATATTATACCTACTATTTGTGTTTAGATTCAATTATATTCCTAGAAAAGTGAATTATGTAAATGTTGTAGGAATCAGTTTCAATATTTGATGAGCTATTTTTCGGAGTAGATCATCGATTCAGATATTTGTATTCTAACTTCAAAAAAAAGAGATTTTTAAAACTCAAACTAAAGCGCATGATGTGTAATTGATGGCAGGATAATATTGAATCACTTTTACAAATATTAGAGATACAAATAGGACGATTTAAACGTTAGGGACACAAATAAAATTTACCCAAATCGTTCAAGAAAAAAAATAATAGTTTACTCTATAAAAAGATTTGAGAGAATGCATTTCCCATCCTGAGACCCTACTCCCTAGTGGGGCTATAAGTTAAAGCTGGTCCCTTAGACCCTTACTCCGTTATAAATACCCTCTAACCTCATCATCAACCAACACCTGCAAGTTCTTAAAAACATAACTTGATAGCCAAATCCATAGCCATAGCAGTTACCTTCTTAATTATGAAGAACGACGCCATTCTTCTTTACCCAGCTCTCGATAGAGGCCATTTCCTTTCCATGCTTGAGCTTGCAAACCTCATTGCCACTCACCACCCTTCCCTCTCCATCATCTTCCTCATTTCTACTCCACCTACACCCACCACCATCCAAAAACAATGTCTCTCCGCCCTCTCCACCGCCGCGCCCTCCATCACCTTCCTCCACCTCCCTCCAGTCACTCTCCCCGCCGACCTCCACCCACACATCCTCTGCATCGAACTCTCTCGCCGCAGCAACCACAACCTTCACCAACTCCTCCACTCCATTTCCAAAACCTCCAACATCAAAGCCATTGTTTTGGACTTCATGAACTCCACCGCCGCTACACAAGTCACCAACAGGCTCAATATCCCTACCTACTTTTACTTCACTTCATGTGCTTCCTCTCTCTCCACTATCCTTCATTTTCCAACTCTTCACGAAACCACCACAACATCCTTCAAGGATTTTCCCATGCAGATTCAAATTCCTGGGCTACCCAGAATGTCCACCGATGATTACCCCGATTTAACTAAGGATCGTGAGAGTAGCATTTACCGTGTTTTCCTTGACATATCCAAGACCATGAGAGACAGCGATGGGATCATCGTCAACACCTGTGACGCCATTGAAGCAAGAGCTATAAGAGCTTTGAGTAACAAAGAAATGAATAACAAGACACCAGAACTATTCTGCATCGGACCCATGATTTCGAACACGTGCGAGAATGACGAGAAAGGGTGCCTGAGTTGGCTCGACTCGCAGCCGAGTCAGAGCGTGGTGCTGCTGAGTTTTGGAAGCTTGGGAACGTTCTCCAAGAAGCAGTTGAAGGAGATAGCTATGGGGTTGGAGAAGAGCAAGCAGAGATTCTTGTGGGTGGTGAGGGCTGAAGCTGAGTCAGATAACTCGGAACCGAGTCTGAACGAGTTGTTGCCGGAAGGGTTCTTGGAGAGAACGAAGGAGAAGGGAATGGTGGTTAAGGATTGGGCCCCACAGGCAGCGATACTGAGTCATGACTCGGTGGGTGGGTTTGTGACTCACTGCGGTTGGAACTCGATCTTGGAGGCTGTTTGTGAAGGAGTGCCAATGGTAGCGTGGCCTCTCTATGCAGAGCAAAAGATGAACAGAGTGATTATGGTGCGAGAAATGAAGGTTGGTTTGGAGGTGAAGGAGGATAAAGATGGGTTGGTGAGTGCAAGTGAGT
>NC_029789.2:147966264-147988068 GCF_000816755.2 Arachis ipaensis | reverse complement strand
TGAGAATCGGTGCTGTGGAAGCAAAAGATGAAGGTGGATCTTCTCGTCTTGCTTTGAACAGGTTGGTTCAACTTTGGAAGTCAACTTGAAGTGTTAAAATAAGTAGTTGACTATTTACATAAGAGAAAGTTATCTTTGTGTAATCATCTATTAAATAATTGAAAAAATTTAAGGGGTAGCAATTTTATTGAATTTTGACTAGTATATAATCAGTAGAAAAAGATGAGTCATTGAATGAAATCTCACACCAATCTTACACTTGATGACTATTTGATGGCTACCAATCACAAAAGTTGTTGGTCCTAATATTGCTCTAGTTGCCAGTGTTGTGTCGTTGTTCTTGTATATCGGCTCAAGTTTAAGTTATTATGGGTTTTTTTAAAGGTATCTTTTAATTTCAAAGACAAAAATTAATTTATGATAAATAAAGTTTATTGTTGTCTAATAAATGATTGCATACAGAATACGGGATTAATCTGCCTTTTGTGCTCATTTCACTCCACCCTAGTCATTAAATACATACCTTGTGTGACATCTCATGCAAACACAAGCACTTCAAATTAATGGAGGATGAATGCATGATAGAGATTATGAATGCATATACATACATCATTGATTTAGAGGAACATGTTGTGTTCTAATAGTAGGGTCAACCATGTGTTTGCATCATAGGATCTTTATTAGTGAAGACTTTTTTATATCTTACTTCTTACCCAATATAATGAAGGACAGCAACCAACACGGTAAACCGTCGCCACCATTAACGTCTATGTAATGTAATAAATAATGGTCCTACGATAACTAATATATGTTACATTATTGAAGAAGAAGAAGAAGAAATAGCCGTCGTCGCGAATCGAATCGAATTGAATATGGTCAAAATTTCGATCCGATTATCGGATTGGATCGGATTTAATATACACGGTTTTTTGTGATATGATAATTATTAGTTAAAATAAAATATAAAAAGAATATTTTTTATTTATTTCTTTATTTTTGTGAATACGCGGATATGCAAATACCTACACAAAATCCGCAATCCGATTATATTAGTGTGCGGATTAGATGTCTTGCGGATTTGATCTATATCTGTATTTTTCGAATTGAATTCGGATAAATACCACAGATATACAGATCGAATCTGATCCATTTAAAAAAAATATATACGCTTTATGGCTCCCAATGGTCCCTCCTTGTGGTAAATTATTAGGCCGAATTAATATCTGCTTTCAATTTTTATATTTATTTTTTAGATTTAAGTAATTTGTATCCTAAAAAACACATGTGAAGAGTATAATAATAAAAACATTTACATTTTTAATATGTTTAATGTATTAAAAATATAAAAAATAAATTTTCAATAATTTTTAGTCAAATTTAAATTTTTTTTATAATGCTTTTAAAATGTATTTTTAAAACATAAATTAGCAAAATTCTATTTTTTTTAAGAATTTTCTTTTTTTAAAAGTAAGAAAACCGGAAATATATAAAAACAAAAATTAATGTCTTGTGTGCATATTATTTCACGGCATATATGTACGTCCGTTTCACTGAAATTTTTTTGGAGGAATATTAGGAGCCAGTAACTTTTGTGATTTGTAGCCATCAAATAATCATAAATGATGATTTTAATGATGTGAGATTTCATTTAATGGCTCACTTTTCTTTGCTGGTTACATGCTGGCTAAAATTTAGCAATTAAATTTAACAAATTGCTGGCTCCTAAACTTTTTTCTTTTTTTTTTTTTGTATCGTATCTAGCATGCTTTGCTTTATGAATATTTGACTTGTGAACTAATAATTAGTTTCTTCTAGAAATCTAATACCCAAAAAAAAAAAAGTTTCTTCTAGAAATCTGTGAAATCGCTAACCATATGTAATAATGGGAGTCTTCTTGTGAGCAATATTGTTAGTGTAGGGTATGAGAATTTGGTTGTTGTCACTTGTCACCAAGCTCCATAACATTTTCCCATATTGAATGCACTTATTAGGCTCGCAGCCGCTACAGAATGATGTGGCCATGTGGGGTTTGGCAGCTAAAATAAATGAAAATAATGTCAATAAATATTGAATTTTGGCAAGGGGAAGTACATTCTCTGGGTAAAATTTTGTGATAATATTCAGCGTATAAATATATTTCAATTTTTAAGGTAACACTTCAAGCATCATTTTAAAAAAGATTATTAATATTAAAATTAATAGTCATGTTTTATTGTTGTATTTCGGTAATTCACATTATTTTACTCGGTATATCAAGAAGTTACTAGCTAATGAATACATTGAAAAATAAGATTAAAATCATATAAGGATAAAAATTATATGTATTTTTGTCTATCACTTTAAAAATGTCACACTTTACTCCCATTGTTTGGAAAAGGCTATGATGCTATGACTTAAATAAGAGGATATCTTCAGTTTTAACTTTGAAAAGACACTGAAAAATGTTTAAACAAAACATATAGCCATTTATATTCTATTCATTTAACACGCCACTTATAAACCTGAATATACCACGCCACGGTCAACCATCGTAGGCTACAAAATATGCGAAAATCAATCCACTAATCAATACACACTATAACCTACAATGAAGTGAACTTGTTATGTGATTAAGTTTAAAAGATGTTACAATAACCAAGTAGTGTATAAAAACCTTGTACACAAGGGACTGGTGCTTTCAAATTTCACCCCTGTAACCTCCAGAACCAAAATAATCCTTTCTATTATTTGCAATTGCCATGCTCTTCTGATGTTCCAATTTGGGACAATCACGGATACGATGACCAAGACCACCACAGTAAGCACATCCCTTCACCCCACTTATGTCTGTGATTGCATCATTGTCTTCCATTGGATCATTCAGCTCAGCCAAAACTGGAGGTATTCTTTGTTTTGCTTCTTGCAAGAGGTGCTTCAAATCAAGCAATGTTGTCTCACTCTGGTTCTTGTTAATGAATGTTGTAGCTATACCGGTCTTGCCACATCTTCCTGTTCGACCAATCCTATGGACATAATTTTCAATTTCAGCTGGCATGTCGTAGTTGATGACATGCTGAATATCTGGAAAATCCAAACCTTTGGATGCAACATCAGTTGCTACCAACACATCTTTCTTTCCAGCCTTAAAAGCCGAAATGGCATTCTCTCTCTCTTCCTGATCCTTGCCTCCATGAATAGCCACTGCTTCCACTCCTTTCAAGAGAAGATATTCATGAATGTCATCGACATCAGCCTTATTCTCACAGAATATCAGAACAGGAGGTGGGGTTTTTTGAAGGCACTCAAGGAGATAAACGATTTTCGCCTCTTGCTTTACATACTCTACCTCTTGGATCACATCAAGATTTGCTGCCCCAGCCCGTCCCACATTGACAATAATAGGTTTCACCAAAGCACTTCTGGCGAAGTTCTGAATTTTTGTAGGCATAGTGGCAGAAAATAACAGAGTCTGCCTTTGAGCTTTGAAGTGATCAAAAACTTCTCTTATGTCGTCTTCAAATCCTAAATCTACCAATCGATCAGCCTCATCTAATGTTAAATACCTGCAATTATCAAGATTCATTTTCTTCTTGGCCAACATATCCTTCAATCTACCAGGAGTGGCAACAACAATATGGACACCCTTCTTCACAATCTCAAGCTGTGATCTCATATCCACTCCACCGATGCATAGCAAAGGCCTGAGCTCCGGATATCCAGCTTCCTTCAAAGGTATCAAGAACTGTTCAACCACTTCATAAGTCTGCCGAGCCAGTTCTCGTGAAGGACAAATTATCAAACCGAATGGACCTTCTCCGGGAGCAATAGGCATCATGATTTCCTCCTGCATTGCTACCATGATCATTGGCAGCACAAATACCAGGGTTTTTCCTGAGCCTGTGAAAGCAATCCCAATCATATCCCTCCCAGATAAGATAACAGGAAGGCCTTGCACCTGAATGGGTGTCGGTTGCACAATTCCCTTAGCTTTTAATTTCTTCAAAACCGGCTCAGGAAACCGCATATCCTTAAAATTCTTAATTGGAGGTGGGATATCTTCACCATCAACTATTATATGCCACTGCTTGCGAATCAAATCACATTCTTTTTTAGACATCCTTCTCACCTGCAAAGGTGGCTTCCACCCGGTAAGCAATGGTTCAGTATAAGTAATCCCCTTAGCCAATTCACGAACAGACATAAGGGTCTTTCTATCTGACAAGTTCTCAATCATTTCCTTCTCTTGTTGAACAATCTGTTCTGTTGCACTAATCTCAGGCTGCTCTCGTTTCAACTGTGAAGCCTTAACTAGAAGACTGGGCTTAGTTTCAGCTACTCTTAGTTTCTCGAGATCAGCATCGGTGGCAGTAGATGCCTGACCCTTGCGTTGGAGAATCTTCTGAGCTTCCATGGCACGACGCTTGGCCACAGGCACATACTCAACATAATCGTCTTCTTCTTCCATGTTAGCTACCAATTTGACCTCAGAATAACAGTCCCTTGGATCCTAATAGCATTTCAAAGGAAAATTAAACATAAAGCAAGCAACAAAATTTTATAAACAAAGCAATCTTCTCCACTTTAAGATCAACCAGAGTTTTTTAGTTGCTCTTATTCAAGCTCACCAAAACCGTATTCCTTATAACTCCACAACAAATACACTCTCTTTTAACTTCCCATTCTTTTCTTCATCAAACTTAAAAGGTCCCACTCATAAATCATCATTTCCTTAGGAGACGCCAGAAATATGCATAAGCATCAAGCTACAAGTATCTCACAAGAAATAGAAAAGATTGCACGGATTACACAGAACAGATTGCACATTCAACAGAAAAAGAAAAGATAACACTAACATATCCAGAATATATTGCACCAATTTGGAATCCTTAAAAGCTCACCTGGACCACAAGGAAGAAGCGGTGATTGCGGCGGAGGGAAGGAGTCAGCAGCAAGCAACTCAGCCACCGACGAGGGAAGGAGTATGCAGAGGACTTTCAGCGGCGGCGACAGGGATGGCGTCGGACAGTGAGCAGCGGCAACAGGGACCGCGCTGGAGAAAGCAACGACGTCACGACGAATCGAGCTCGACGAGGACGAAGCACAGCAGCGATACCGAAGAAGACAGCCGGACAATGACAGCCTACGGCGGAGGGACAACGTCGGTCATCAGGCGCAGCTCAGCCTCCAGCTCTCGCATTTTCAATTTAGGGCTCCTTTCAATTTCAGCATCAGAGTTTCACAATTCACATTCAGTTTAGTAACTCAATCTAATTGAGGAGGGGGATTAGGAGCTGGGGCAACATAGCCGGGTCGGGTCTCTTTTCTGGCTTGATTTTTGTTATTTTAAATAAGCATTATTGGGTTATGGGACCTTGGTCCTGACCCATCTGATATGGCTATTGAGCTACAGCATAAAGGATTGGGTCATTTTGATTGACTTAATTAGTATTTACAACCCACAATTGACAAATACAAATACGCTACAAAATTATAATTACTCAAATCAATTTGGGTTAGTCAACATATAGGTTCATTTTATTTTGTATATATAACAATTTATTAATTTAACGATAGATTCTTAAATAACATTTAGATTTATAAATTAATTTCTGATATATCAAACTGAGGATATCATAAAAAAATTATTAATTATTCAATCACATCATCTAAATACTAAATATTCACATTAACAATTAATTATAGATATTAGTATTTTGTTAACTACATTAGTAATGAAAGAATCGACACTATATGTTATATTTATTTCTTGTTAAAAAAATGTTCATAACTAAAATGTTTTGGAAAAGGACAAATTAATCCCTGAGCTTTTACATCGTGGACAAATCGATCCCTTAAGATCAGAAAATACTAAAACGCCCCTTACCATTCAAAACGGGTGACGTATCGATCCTTCCGTGCAAAATGATGTGCCAGACGCAACGGAGAAGGGTGACTTGTCGCTTAGTTGGCGTGTGTTGGGCCTAGGTGGCAAGACGGGACCGTTGAGGGAGCTTGGTGTGCCCGTTGGGAAAAAGTCGTGGACAAATACGTCCCTATGATTGAAAACGACGTCGCTTTGGTGTTTGCCCTATTTGTTCAAATGGAACTCGTTCGCCATTACCGTTGTTCATTTCTGTGACTGGTTGAGTGTGGGGATATTGTGCAAGCTGAAATGGCCAGTGACGGAGCCTCCTCCAGCTCACGACGAGTTCGACTGCCGCCAACCGTGAAATGCGTGGAAGCTTCAGAGGAGAAAGACGATATTGCTCCGATGTGTAAATGCCGTGTGTACGCCATATTGTACAAATCGAGGACGACGACGAACCCCAATAGATTGTTCTTTGGGTGTCCATTCTTTAAGGTATGTTGGTGATTTTATTTGGTCAGTTTGATTATAGGGGAGTTGATTAAGTTCTGTTTGTTTTGGAACCTTGAACATGCAGCTGAAAAATCCCAGTCACTGCAAGTTCTTCTTATGGCTGGATGACCATCTTTCAACAATAAGAGTTCTTGAAAAGTTTACTACGGATAACGAGGTTGATGATCTGAAAGTGTATCTTGGGAAGAAGGTAGTGGAACAGAAGGTGATTGATTTGGAGAAGAAGGTGTTGTATCTAGAGAGGAAGAAGAATGTTAATCTGTATTTGGTTATTGTAGCAGTGGTTTGTGTAATTTTTGCTTCTGTCATAGTCAATCTTGGCTGAGAAGTAGGTAAAAAAAACCTTGTAATGTAGTATGGGATGAGTTTCCATTTTGTTGTATGGTATTTGAACAATCAATGTTGTAAGTTAAATTATAATATGTGCAGCAAAGTCATTGCACTAAGCAAGTGAGTGACATAATTATTTAGAGACATCATTATATATGTAAAGCATAATTTAATCTCATGAAAGAATTGTTAATATTGACAAAAGAAGTCAAGTACATGTCAACTGTCATAGTAAGGCATAATTTAAGCTTGACAGCTATAGCTAATCACATTGTTTTCCAAAAAGAGTTGCTTAGTAAAATAAAAGTGTTTATCAAAAAGGGGATGAGGTCATGACTAAAGTCTAAACATGTAGCATTAACTACTTGGCTTGTCTAGTCCTGGAGTGGGGATGAACTTAAATAGCCGTTGGGTTGCTTTGCCTGCTGTTGCCAAAGTCTGTGGAGATGCTCCTGATGCAGTTGGTTGTTGTGGAGAGGGGAGATGCTGCTCACTCTGGACATGTGGTACAGGTTGCGAGGGTTTATTTGTCACAGTCTTCCTCCTAACTGGTTGCTTAGGCCTGAATGTACCTCGTGCCGGGCGTGATGTAGACTATGTAGACTGCTTGAATAGTGCTTTTGGAGGCATTGATTGTGTCTCAACCGCTATTACTGAGGGACCAGATCTCCTGCACTGGTGCCAGTTTTCCCTCATGAGTCCCCAGAAGTTTCTTGTGTTGAACCATTTGCCGCATCACGTAGCACCGTAACTCCTCGCACATTGTAAGTATGGGCTTGCTTCTGTACTTCACCACCTTTGCGTTAAACAACTCGCACATGTTGTTTGTTAGGTTGTCGACCTTGGGACCATGGCTAAAGTATGCTCTAACCCAGGTACCAGGTTCAAACTTCATGAGATAGGCCCAAGCATCCTTGTTCACAACTTTGAGTCTTTCCATGGTTGCCTTGAACTCTGAGATGGTTGTGCATCTAGCACATTCCCACACAATTTCTCTTATATGCAGATCCTTGAATCGGTTTACAAAATTTTTCCACATATGCATGACGCAGTTTCTAACATGTGCACCAGGCATTACCTCCTTCAGTGCAGGTAGCAGTCCCTAATAACAATGAAGGCATGAAGCAACCATTTATAACAATACATAATACAGTGAATGACTAAGACAACAAACACGAAATGACAAAAAAGGAACTAACCTTCTGTTGATCCGACATAAAATTCCAACCGTGGTTTCCTACATCACCAATATCCTCCTGTAAGCATGTTAGGAACCACTTCCAAGATTCCTTGTTCTCGTATCTTGCAACTCCGTATGCAACCACGTAAAACTGGTTGTTGGCATCCTGTGCAATGGCAGAAAGTAGTTGTCCCCCATGGTATGTTTTAAGAAATGCTCCATCTAGGTGGATCAATGGTCTGCAGCCACTCTTGAATCCCTGTTTGCAGGCCTCAAAACAAACATATAACTTGTCAAACATAGGGGCTGCTTGAGGCTGAGGGATCAGGTCTAGCAATGCAGAAGATCCAGGGTTACTTCTATGTATCTCTAATAAGTAATCCCTCAATTTGCCATACTGTTGCCTTTCGTTACCCATCATCCTCTCCCTTGCCTCCTTCACAGCTCTATACACCATCTTTGGGTGTGCAGTAAGGTCAAAGTCCTCTCTTAGAAAATCAATGGCTTCATGGGTTGTCATATGCGGGTGCGTTGCCATCCTCTTCTCCACCTTTTTACTGATCCAGTGTTGATCAGCGGCGTTGCTTCCAAGGTCTCTTGCACAAGTGTGCTCGTTTCTATACGTCTTGACTTGGAAGCATTGTAGTTGCCGATTGTAAGACAAGTGGGCAATCCAACCACACTCTTCATCCTTGCATCCAACCCTAACTCTTTCCTTATCATTCTTTATCCACACCAACTCCCGGCCTTCAGCAATGAAGGTGTCCTTTACCACCTCTTTGAACCTCTCAATTGTTGCAAACCTTGTTCCAAGCTCAAATCTTCCCTCTCCGAAACTATATTGGTCATTGAACTCAGGCCAATGATGTTTGTTTCCCTCATCATCAGAAGAGACAGGTGTATGCAGCTCCTCAGATTCATACTCCCATACAATATCATCACCATCAATTTCTACATCACTCACATAGTCTACTAGTGCTGGCCTTGGTCCTCTGGCCCTATTGGGCTCCATTGCAGGCCTGGATATATTGGGCTCCCCTGCAGGCCTACATCCACTGGGCTGTCCACTAGACCCACCTACCTCGGGCTCATGGGCAGGCCCTTTCTTTCTTGCAGCAGACCTTGTTCTTTGAGACACACGTCGCGCTTGCTTCCTGGGTTGCTTACTTGGCTGAGAGGTTCTCTTAGAAGAATGAGGCACTTGTTTCCTCTTCCCTCTGCCAGACACAGACCCACTGACAACATCTTCCCCACTATCACTGTTACTTTCATCACCGGGAGGCGGAGGTGCATACGGCTCATCCTCTGCGCTCTCGTAACTATCGTGCTCCGTCGATGACTCACCCAATTCATCCACCCCGACACCAACATCATCTTCCTCTGCCTCAACGTTTTCCTCTCCAGCACAATCTACAGGTTCTGGGTCATCAATAGGATGATCAAAGAATATATAGAACTAATCAGTATCTTTGTTTGTCATCTTTGCTTGACGCATCTGGTTGATGCCTGCATCTCCCCTCAGAACATGCAGCCCTGACTCCATATCCTTGCTCTTTGGATCATACCAGTACGCCTCCTTGTATGATTGATATCCCAATCCCTTGAACAGTGTTATCAAATCACCAAAATTGACAAAATCCAGGTCCATGGGGGGAAACCTCTCAACCTTACCATCGACATAGACTAACTCACCATTCAGAGCCCGTTGAAAGTAGCCCCCGTGATGGAAAACAGGAATCACGAAAATATCTACCATCTGCATCATTGTTTCACTCAACGATTACCACTAAGCATCAGCAAATAAACAACTACCTAAGCCATAAACCACACACAACTCATCTTCCATGCCCCTCCCAACACTACATTACACCTAAACCCCAACCCACGACATGCAAAGCAGATAACGTTCGAAAGTAAATATCACATTCAGTTTCGCAGTAAGGGTACTTACCACTACCGATGACACCCGCAACTCCACCAATGATGCTTCACTACCGCAACCTTACACGAGGACGACGACGGGAAGAAGATCAATCGTTTTTTTTGGAGGGAAAAGATCATACATATGTGTGCTAGGGCTTCTTTGGAATTGTGTGTGATTGATATGGGCTTCTTTGGAATTCTGACTACAGCCAACGTTCTCAAAGCGACGTCGTTTTCAATCATAGGGACGTATTTGTCCACGATTTTTTCCCAACGGGCACACCAAGCTCCCTCAACGGTCCCGTCTTGCCACCTAGGCCCAACACACGCCAACTAAGCGACAAGTCACCCCTCTCCGTTGCGTCTGGCACATCATTTTGCACGGAAGGATCGATACGTCACCCGTTTTGAATGGTAAGGGGCGTTTTAGTATTTTCTGATCTTAAGGGATCGATTTGTCCACGATTTAAAAGCTCAGGAACTAATTTGTCCTTTTCTCAAAATGTTTTTTCGTTTTCTTTAAATTTAGTAAGATAAAATATGAACAACTACGGAAAAAAAATTTAAAAATACTGGACTATTAATTATTCTTTCACTAATTAGTTGTATTTTTTTGTCAGAACATCCACTGGGTTGTGGAAGTCGATGGTGTGCGGATGAACAGCAGGGGAAGCGAGGGGAATGACATTTGGAGCTGCTTCTATCTATGTAAGCTAAGCCCCTGAATCTGTAATCCCAAAAACTGGAATCAGAAAAGGCCAACCGATAGGGATGCCGATTCAGATGCGGCTAGAAAGGCTCGTTTGAGTGATTCATAAACCCTCATCAGGATAAACAAGCAAGGGTTTCATCCTCTATTCTGATCCTAGAAAACGAAATAAAAACTGTGCAGTTATTAAAGAAATAAAGGGAAGCAAATATCTAAAAATTCTAATAAGTCTCGCACGAGTACGTTTATTGGCTGCACCTGCACACACGCTAGGTTTAGTCCTTCAAGTCAAGTTCATCAGAGTTCATCAGATAACAATTTCTCATGACTTAACTAATACAAATCATCAAGTCAAAATGTCAAATCAAATCAACGTATTGTTTCTTCATCGCCTTGCGAGCACGTCCGCGTTCTTTCTCCACAAATTGAAAGTGGAAACACTGAAGAAGAAAGAAACAGAAAAAAAAAAGTTTGAAAGAAATTCAGATATGAAAGAAAGAGAAGAAAAAAAAGAGAAGAATAGTACTTCCGATTGATGAAGCTCGAGCTCTTTTTTCTTCTGAAACACGTTTCCACAAGGCTTACATGTGATTTTACATTTGCTATGCTTGGCTACATGTTTCTCCATTTCTGTCTTGGCAAGAAAAAATGCACCATCACAATAAACGCATTTAAAGCGTTCTTCCACGGGTGGCAGCTGCGGCAGCGGTGGCAGCTGCGGCAGCTGCGGCAGCGGTGGCAGCTGCGGCAGCTGCGGCAGCGGTGGTTTCATCTTTCTCGATGAGGAATGGAGGAGGAGAGAAGAGAATGAGTGAGGAAAAGAAGAGTTAGAACGAGTGAGGAGAGAACACTGATTAGTTACAGGTATCGTTATATATACATGAACGAAATGCTTTAGCTAACTAACCGACTCTAACTGTGTAACTAACTCGGTTCCTTTCTCTCCTATACACTGAACAGAATAGAATGGGTGTTTTGGATGGCCGTGGTGTGAGTCACTGCCTAATGCAATCATAGCCATTTTTTCTAAACAATGATAATGATACGGTAATTGTGTAAAGTTTTTGTGCACGAATAAAAATTGATGGAGTTGGCCGCAGCTGATCGTCCTCCTTTCGCGCCATTACACAGTCGACGAGGTAAATAACTACCCAAGACACTCAGACACAAACTAGCGGGCGCATTTTAGCACCATTGCTGATTTCCGTACTATCGTGCGCCTCCAAATAACCTTTCTCACTTCTGTGTCTTACTCTCTTCCATGAAAAGCCACCGCTTACATAATGAGCGTACTCTTAGCGTACTCTTGGTTTACATATTAGTAAGAATCTTGTAATCACAGATAAAAAATATGAATAACAAAAATAATACTTTTTAAAATAATTCTTCGTTTCTTTTTTAAATTCTTCGTACTATGATAACACTTGCTCTATAAATTGAAAGTGGAAACACTGCAAACGAAAGAAAGAGAAGGAAAAAAAAAAGTTGAAAAAAATTCAGATATGAAAGAACGAGAGGAAAAAAAAGATAAGAGTATTAATAACATTGGATTGATGAAGATCCAAGTCCTTTTTCTTCGGAAAGACATTGCCACAAGGTTTGCATTTGATTTGATACTTGCGGTGCTTTAATACATGCTTCTCCATTTTTGTTTTGTCAACAAAAACTGGTAAGTTGGTACAAAGGATTTATGAATAATTTAAAAAATATCATATTCTTATTTTTTTAATCTGTGATTACAAAATTTTTACTAATATATAAACCAAGAGTACGCTAGGAGTACGCTCTTTATGGAATAATATCCTAATAAATTACATTAATTTTTTTCTAATCCTCTTTGATATTTTTCTGATTTTGTTCCTAATTATGATATTATAATAAAAACTGCACCTTCACAATAACAGTAAGTTTTCCTACTTGAAAACCCTCGCCGTTAGTATTCTATTATGCACTATTAAAAATTTTGTGACATTGATGTTTTAGGATTAAGTTATCAAGATTGTATGTTGAAATGAAAATTGTTTTTGTTGTTGCGAAAGTAAACAGAACTGTGATTGCAGTCACCGCTGTTGCCACCCGAAAAAAGAAATTTATTGCATTAAAATCACTACGGGCTTGATTCCTCGAGGTAGGGGATCGTTTTAATAAAAAATTATTTTGGACTTTGAATACCTGATAAGTTTAGTAGGTTAATGTAAATAGATGTTTGTGATGCAAATAATTTTCTGTTGAGATTGACATGTTGTGTTTGTTGTTGAATTGGTTGATTTCTGAATTTTTCGTTAAATGGATTGAATATATATGTTGATTTTTTTTTGAAATCGATAACGATTGGTCTTAAATGACGGATTTAGAAACGTTGACTTGAAATCAGGGGCGGAGCTAGATGAAATATTAGAGGGGGACTAAAAATATTTACACAATAAAATAAGACTAAAATAAAATTTTAAGAGGGGCTAAACTGAAATTTATATATAATTTACATGTAAAAATTTAAAATTAGGGGGGCGATTGCCCCCTTTTGGTTCTATGTGGCTCCGCCACTGCTTGAAATGCTGGTTTTGTTGAGTTGAGGTTGAATTGAGAGAACCTGTTATGGGTGGCAAACTTTGGTTTTTAGGGAAGGTGCTGCCAGAATTTTTCTAAGAATTTGAAGAAGTTTTAGTTATGATTTTGAAAATGAGTTTGGTTTGAATTAATTATCAAAAGATATAGACCTTGAAGAAGTTTTAGAACTTTGGTTTGAATAAATTATATTTTCACCTTCTGTTGGGAGCGCTCGCATACCCTTGTGCGTTCTCGTCTCCTTTGTTTTTGCCTTATGTGTGTACGCACGGACCTGTGTGCGTATGCACAGATATCGAATTTTGACGTTTCATATTCTAAAAAAATATCAATCATCTTGGTGTGCGTAGGCACAAACCTATTTTCACCTTCTGCTAGGAGCGCTCCCACACTCTTGTGCGTGCGCATAACTCCCATTTTACACCTTTTGTACGTACGCACGGACATGTGTGCGTACGCACAACTCTCTTCTCACACCACCTTACTTCTTTTCTTTTCCTATCTCTATTTCTTTTCTTCTTTCTCCTCTCTTCTATTCTTTCTCTCCTCCAATCACCATCCACCGCTATTATTCACCACCCACCATCCTCTCTTTTAGTTAGTTAGTTAGATAGTTTAATTTTCTGTTTTGGTGCTAAGTGTTGGATTATTGTTTTAATTTGCTGATTCTATTGAGCTATTGCTGCTGATTATTGATTGGATGCTATTTTAGCATCATTGTTATAAATATTTATTGTTGGAATTCTTTCTTGAGGTTATAAATTATTACTTGGTATTGAATTCTTCATGTTTAATTTTGTGCATACCAAGTACTCATAACATTGCCTTTGAGAATGTTTTTGAATTTCTAAATTGCATGTTTTGGCTACCATGTGATTTGATTTCATTATCTATCATTTAGTAATTTATTTTTAGTTGACGCATTTTTTGTTAGGTGATGCTTGCTATGATTGATTTTAATTTAAGTCACCTAGTTGATGCATTAAAATTAAGGAAGTGTGAAATTGGATCATAAGCTTACCTAGTGACATTTTTTAAGCTTTTTAAGCTTTGTGGACTATTGGTGCAGAATTTAAAGTCCATAAACTAACCGGCAAGTGCATTGGGTTGTACCAAGTAATACATCAGGTGAGTGAGGGTCGATCCCACGAAAATTGATGGATTAAGCAACAATGATTGAGTGATTTATTTAGTTAGACAAACAGAAAATTGTGTTTTGAGAGTTCAATTGCATTAAACAGTAAATTCAGAGAATTAAATAAGCAAGCAGTAAACGGTTTGTGAAATATATATAAGAAGACAGTTAAGGTTTCAGAGATGTTTATTTTCTGGATTAACTTTTCTTACCAACTATTTTACTCATGCAAGATTCAATTCATGGCAAACTATATGTGACTAAACCCTAATTTCTTAGACCTTTTTATTCTCCTCTAACCTTCATCAACCGCCAATTCCTTGGTCACTTGATTCTGATTAGAGAGTTAAGTTCAAAACTAGTTTATGTGCCACAGAAACCCTAATTATCCAAATATAAGAGGATTATATGTCACATATCTCGTTAAGTCCAGATAATTAAAAATTTAGGAGAAATTATTTTCAAGCTGTTGTTCAAGTAAATTACTTTTCCAAGGTTTACAAGAACTCAAATAGAATAAGGGTCATACTTCCGTTCCACCCATATTCATAAGATGAAGAACAAAAACAAATTCTTGAAATTGAAATCAATACATGAATTAAAATAGAAAAGTAATAGTATCAATCCATACAATAAACAGTACTCCTAACCTTAACAGTGGAGGTTTAGTTGCTCATAGCTCAGAGAGAAAATAAGGATTCTGAAAAACTGTCAAGTGCGAAATCAAGTCAGAGAAGAGATGAGACCGAAAGGCTGATTCTTTTTTCCTTTTATATCTAATCCTAATTAATGTAAAATATCTTTTTTAAAACTAAATAATATCTTTTTATATTTATAAATAAATTAAAGTTTTAATCAAAATCAAATAGGATCTTCGTTGCTTACTTTGATGAGCGTTGGGACCACTTCTTTAATTTGGGCTGGCGCCTAACTTAGAAAATCCCAAGTTAGGTGCCACTATTGCAGCATGGCTTGGAGGCGTTGATGATCACTGGTGCCAAACTTCAGAATCCTGAAGTTAGGTGCCACCCCGGCAGCAAGCAATTGGAGTTTTACTTCTTCTTCCGATGCCTAACTTGGGAATGGCCAAGTTAGGCGCCAGTATGACCGAGTATGCTGGAGAAGAAGTGCATAATATTACACATCGTTGGAAAGCTCTGGAAGTTAGATTTCCAATACCACTAAAATCACGTCAATTGGACCTCTGTAGCTCAAGTTATTCTCGTTGGAGTGCAAGGAGGTCAGAGTTGACAACACCATTCACTTTCTTCTCTTTTTCTACAGAGACTCCATCAAATCCATCCGAATGCTACCTGAAATAAACAGAATTGCACACAAATCAAAGTAGCATTCATAGTGGCTAAAATGTATTTAAATCTTGATTAACTTAACGATTCGAATGCAAATTCACTAGGAAAAGATAGAAAATATGCTCACGCATCAACTATGCTTGCCATGTTTTCCACTTCATGTCAATTAGGTGTTGCAAACAAACTTTCCTCTATCATCCTTTCACAATTCCTTGATTATTGCTTGAATGCTTTTATGCTCCTTGAGTACTTGTTTGTTTATCTTCACCTACAAGTCTCTTTTAAAGTATCTCAAGCACACTATAATGAATGAAGTGCATGCTCCTTTGTGTAATTGTGACATAGCTTTCTTTGTTAGTGTGTGTATTCTAAACCGCGCAACTTAGAATACACACACTTGTTTCTTTCAATGTCACAAACGAACTCACTCACTCATTTTAGTGATTCATCACCTCATTCCAATAATCTATGCTTCCTTGCTTTTGTATTTACTTGTATTGCCATCCTGTTTTCTATTTTTCATGGATGATGCACCATTAGCAACAAGGAAAGCGGGAGAAAGAATATACAGCAGCCGATTGATCCACCAGCTGAAGGTGACAACTCGGATAGTCGCTATACCCCTTGCTCATCTTTGGATGCACCGAGGACGGTGCAAACCTTTAAGTGTGGGGAGGTTGTCACCAATTGGCAATCTTGAGTGACAAATTCTAATTCCAAACACTTGCACATTTTATTTTTTTCTTAGTTTGTATATATTATAGAGCTTTAATTGTATTTTTTTTTCTTAGTTTATTGCATTTCCTTCCATATATATAATAAGCATAGTCAAAATAATGAAAATTTTCAAGAAAAACGTTTTTAATAGGGCATTAATATCCTAATTGATTTGAGTTGATATTTGTTTCATTGAAAATTGCTTGAACTATATTGTGGAACATGTTTTTGAGCTAAGAACATATAAGCATGTGAGTTTTGAGCCTAATTGTGTGGTTATACACTTACACCATGTTAACCACTATTTCATTCTTGTGTGTTATTCTCTTTTTATGATTGCAATCTTTGATTTGTTTAATTATTTATGTCCATTGTTTGATGTATATATGCATTTATATGATTGAGGCCATCATTTCATTTAGTTCACTTACTCAAATAGCCCACCATTTTATCTTCCTTTGTTAGCCAACTTTGAGCCTATTTTAATCCCATTTTGTTCTATATTTTAGCACATCACTAGCCTTAAAGTGAAAAATAATAAATGTCCCTTATTTGGATCTTTGATTAATTTAGGATAGTGAGAGTGTGTATCATTCAAGTGTGGGAAAACTTGGAAACATTGGTTGAGATAAGAGTGTATTCTCATTGAAAATCTTGGGAATTTAGTACATATTCATGCATTCAATACTTAAACCATATGCATTAGTCTCTTGTATATATTTTATATAAAAAAAGAGAAAAAGAAAAAAAAAGAAAAAAAGAAAGCAATAAAAAGGGGACAAATGTTAACCCCAAAGTTTGAGAAATAAAAATGCATTATGTGACATGAATTGAAAGAATGCATAAGTGTGTGAAAAAAGTGAATAATGGGTAGTTAGGTTTGCATTTGAATTATATAGGTTGTTATGTAGGTTAGGTGAGAGTTTAAGTTAGTCAAAGATTCAAATTTCAAGCTCACTTGACCATATGCATCCTTACCTTTACCCTAACCCCATTACAACCATGAATAGTCCTTATGATACTTGTATGCATACATTGACTAATTATTGATTGTTAGATGAAAAATAAATTTTAGAAAGCATGATTAAGAAGATAATTGAGTGAATCAACCCTAAACACTTGAGCTATTAGAGTGTATACACATCCGATGAGGAGTTCAATTGCTCAATTCTATGTTTCCACCTATGATTATTTCTTATCTTACAAGTTATAAATTCTTTCTAGAACTCAATTCAATTGTGGATTTGATTTGATTGTTATTGCTTTAGCCCTTATGTTTATATGTGTATCTTTGGAAGTTTATTTATTTTGACCAAGTAGTTGCATACATTTAGATAGATTGCATGTAGATAGTTGCATATAGGTAGTTTACTTTGAATAAATGTAATACCCCTGTCTTGTTTCTTTCTTGAGTTTAGCATGAGGACATGCTATTGTTTGAGTGTGGGGATGTGATAAATCCACATTTCATAGTATTTATTTGCTCTAATTGGGTGGATTTTATCAACTTTTTCTATATTTATTCAATGAAATAGCATGATTTTGTAAATTCTCCTTAAATTGTGCTTAAAAGTGAAAATATGCTTTTTAGGCCCTAAAATTGCTAAATTTTATTCACTTTAATTTCATTTGATGCTTTGATGTGTTTGTTGAGTGATTTAAGGTTTTGAAGGCAAATATGAATTGAAGAAGTGAGGAAGGAAAGCATGCAAAATGGGAGAATTCAAGAAATGAAGGATTTGTAAAGCTATCAATCTTGACCTATCGATACTAAATTGATCATAACTTGAGCTACAGAGGTTCAAATAAGGCGGTCTAAGCAGCATTGGAAAGCTAACATCCGGGACTTCAAAATGATATGCATATGTCTATAGTGGACATGAGTTTAAGTGTGCGTACGCACACAATATGTGTGTACGTACGAGTCAAGATTTAGCCCACGTGCATATGCACAGATCCCAGCACGTGACCTCATCAAATGCAAAATGCTGGCAGCGAATTTTGACCCCCAGAACCCAATTCAACTTATTTCTGAAGCTATTTCAACCCTAATTCAAGAGAAAACAAGGGGGGCAATTAGGTTTAGATTTTATCATGTTGTAGGTCATTTTCTAGAGAGAGAAGCTCCCCCTTCTCTCTAGAAATTAGGATTATTAGTTTAATTTATCATTAATTTCTCTTTTTAATTTTTGTTTTCATTTAGTTTCTTTTACCTTTCTTTGTTCTATTGCCTTAATTTTCTTAGTTTATCTTGTTAATTTCTCATTTTGGTTACTTTTTATGTTGATGAACCCTTATTAATTTCTATTTTATTTAATGCAATTTATATTTTCATGTCATTGTTGCTTTCTTTAATTGTTGGTTATTAATTTCTTGCATTTGGTAGCTCTAGAATTTATTTTTATTGCAATTTAATATGCTTTTATTTTCATGCACACCAAGTGTTTGATAAAATACTTGGCTTAGTTTTAATGTAGTTTTTCTCCACTCTTGGCTTGGAATTGAGGACTTTGGTGACCTTGAGTCATTGATGTCCATTCTTGATTGATATATTAGAGTAGTTAGTTGATTTGATTTCCATTAACGCTAGTCTTTCACTAAGTTAATTAGTGAATTGGCTAGGACTTATGGATTGTGATCAATTATGCCTATTTGACTTATCCTCGATGTTAGGGTTGACTAAGTAGGATTAACTCTTCATAATCATCATATGTTTGTGGTCAATGGCTAGAATAGGTAACCTTAATTCTCACTCCTTGCCAAGAGGTTTCTTTAGTACTTGAATTTTTTTTTATTTACTTGCTTTGAGCTTTAATTCCCTTGCATGCTTATTTACTTTCTTGCCTTTTTATTTTCTTGTCAATTTCCATCAAACCCCCATTTTTCCATAATCAATGATTGAGCATTTCATTGCAATTCCTAGGGAGAACGACCCGGGATTTAAAACTCCCGGTTTATATTTATTTTTTGTGACATCTTTAATTTAAACTTTTGATGAGAGGATCCATTATCGGTTTGGAGTATACTTGCAACGGAAGTTATTTTGTGAATTCTGAATTGGCATAAATCCTCTTCATCAAGTTTTTGGACTTTTAAGGATTTTAAAGAGAATTGAATTTTATGATTTGGTGGATTTGTGATTTTAATTTATTTGGTTTTTAATAACAACGAAAAGAGATTTGATTAACTAGCTAAAGATTTAAAAAATAAATTAATTATAAATTCAAGGGTTGGGAATAGGAGAGTGAGTTTGAGGTTTTAATGGAATTAAACATTGGAGTTGAGAGAAAGAGAATTATTTTAAGGAATATGATGATAATTGTGTGATGTTTGATTTGGAGGTAAGTTTGGTAAGTTGTTTGAAGATTATACTTGAAATTGATTTTGATTAAGGTCTGATGATGATTTTGAGATTGAGAGAGAGGATAATGATTAAGTATGATTGAGGTATAGTGATCACTAACGATGGTTATGAATAAGAATGGAGTGAAATGTGTGAATGAAGTAGGTTTGACCATTTGAGTTTGTTTTATTGTGAAATTGAGTGGTTTGGGTCATTTATTGAGTTAAAAACTGTTTTGGCTTGTGAACTTTTGGAAAGGTTGGTAAATTCTGCTTTTAGTTTAAACTGATTTTTTGTCAATTTCGACGGGTCATAACTCGGTCTTCGGGGTTGAAAATTTTACAAAACTAGATTTTTATGAAATTTTCTTCATCAATATTTTCAACTGTTCAAGAATGGTTGAAAAATAAATTTTGTGGAAAAAGTTATGAATGTTTAAAATGTGGGCTGAAAAACTAATTTTTACAGCATATCAGTTTTTTCTCATTACGTGGAACCCATAGTGTGTACGCAGGAGTTGGCCACTGCCAACACTTACGCGTACGCGATGCAGGTCATGCGTACGCAAGCGAGTCCCACTGCCTAAACCTTCCACGTACGCGAAGGTGGTCCGTGTACGCGAGTTTTGAGAATTTACACTCATGCGTACACGAATATGTGCATACGGATGCGACCACCCATGTTTTTCTGAAACGTGAATTTTTAAGTTCTCAACCATTTCTTGAGCCTTCTAAACTTCTATAAACCTCGATAAGATCCTATAGCCAGTGTGATTGAGGATAGAAGAGTTAGAAACGGGACCTAAAGAATTAAGCTAGCGAATTGAAGGAAAAATAAACTAAATGTGAAGTGATGTATGATGAGTGGTAAATGATTTTTGGTTGGGATATGATGATGATTATGATTATGTAGTGGAGTGATTCCGCTTGCCACAGTATAGTGATTCTACTTGCCTCTAGATATGATTGTTAATACAGTGGAGTGATTCCACTTGCTGCAGTAGAGTTATTTTACTTGCCTATGAGAATGATTTAATTGCAGTGGAGTGATTCCACTTGCTAGCTATACCTATTTAGGTAGATGCAGTGGAGTAATTTTACTTGCTCTGGACATGTCGGGTTTGACTATATAACCGACAGATGAGTTTATTAGCCATAGGACAGGCATGCATCATTTGTATTTGTGTGTATTGTTTGGGTGTGAATCTTGTTTTTGGTTTACCTAATTGAGTAATTGCATCTATCTGCTATTTGATCTAATTGCTCTATCTATAATCTCTGTGTATGCTTTGCATTGTTTAGTGAAAGATCCCTCATGCTGACAGTGGTGACGCTGAGGGTTGTTTCTGATATGTGGTGATAGAGGTTGAGGCAGGATGGACTAGGTGTTGTCTTATTACTCTTATTTATGTATATATTGGATAAGAGTGACCGATGCAAGTTGGGTAGGAAGTCCTTAGGCACTTCTTTGGTCTTTTTCAATTCTTTAAACTATTCACCTTACTGATTTATAAACTAAAGGAATTTCTTTACAACTTTTCAAAGTAAGTTTTTATACAAAGCTTTTTCAAAAGGTTATTTCAAGGATAAACTGTTTTTAAAATAAAATTAATTCTATTTGCAAGTATTTTTTTGTTTTGATAGTATTTTTTTCCTATTGAGAACTTGCAAGGACGATGTTCTCAACCTCTTACAAATTTTCTTTTTCAATGACAGGTTCAAGAAGCTTTGGCGCGAAGCCGCAATTGAACTACAAGCTTATAATATATGATTGTATTTTATGAATTTAGTTTAATTATTAGATTTTTTCTCATTAATTATTGTTTTGATTTTTAGAGGGACAAGACTTGTATTTGAGAAGTTTTGAATAAATTTATATATTTATTATTATGTGGATATAATTATGTGATTATGTGGTTTGAAGTAAAGATTTTTTTATTTCTTAATTAAAAATCCAATTTGTATTTGCGAAGGCTCAATATTAAATAAATATATTACTGTCCATAATAAATCATTTTTTTTTTATCAATAGTGGAGTATAGAGCCATAATAAGACATTATTTTACTTAAAACATTTTTTAGATATAATTCTAAAATAATCACAAAGTAAAAAATTTAAACTATATTTTTTAATTAGTCCACAGACTCCCAACAAATATTTGTTTTGGCTTCTGCTGATATTCATGCCATAAGAAGTTTTAATGAAAATTATCTAAATTTATATTAGCGAATTCT
>NC_029789.2:147945722-147966142 GCF_000816755.2 Arachis ipaensis | reverse complement strand
ACCATATTTAATTTTTTGTGTAAACATAGACACATAATTATGATTTTTGAAGAGAATTGTGTTAGTTATTATATATTAATCTATTTTATAGTAAGTAAACTTTTATAAATAGTTTTAGTTCACAAATAATTTATCTCCTACTAAATTATTTGTCTGACCAATATTTTGTTTATATGATTTTAGTTTGTTGAGTTAAGAAATTAACTAACATAAATAATGATGACAAACATTAATTTATTGGGTTAATTACTCAATTGGTTTTTAATTATTATGATTAAGTGTTGTATGCCAAAAAAAAAACAAAGCAGCAGTCCAATAGGATAGAAAATAAAACCAAAGCTGGTGGGCTATAGAACACTAACAGCCCAAAAAAAACAAAGCAATAAAATCAGATGGGCTAAGTAAATCAAACCCAACCCAAGCCCAAGCTTCACAAGCAAATCCCTCTAAGTTGTTGCCTCCAAAGCAACGTTCACCTTTTTCTCTTTCGGTTAGAAATCAGAGAAGTGAGAGAGAGTTTCGTTCCTAAACTATTCATTAAAGAAGAAAGAAAGAGAAGGGTTAAGCAAAAAGGTTGAGGTCTAATCACCCAAATCTACCCATCTTAGGCTAAGACAGAAGTTAAAGGTAACTTATTTCCTCTTGCATGTATCGTGCTTTCTTCTTCTCTTTTCCAATTCTCTGCCACTATAAATTGATATAAATGAAGAAAGTGATCTATGTTCACCACTACTGTAAATCAATGGTCAAATTTGTTTTTTGGGGACAAAGTAGTATCTCAAGGGTTCAGATGTGGGATTACCATTGAAAACTGTTCTTAATTACTTCACTAAGACTTTCGGTCAAGCAAAAAAAGGTCAGACTCAAATTTCTAATTTGGGGATTAACTGGAAAAAGTGATGTGGTAAGTTGGTAGCACAGAGCTCAAGGAGTTGACTTGGTAGAGAGCAACTCAACAACATGCAAGGAGATACAAAAGAAGATTTTTCATCATTCTGAAGCCAAAGAGAGATAACCAGTGTCTTTGAGGTTCATGTTCTGAGAAGAGTTCTCTGAAGAAGTTCATCAACTTGGACAGTGCTTCCTAGTCAAAGGAGCATTCTGCCAGAATGAGGAACTAAATCAGAGGCAAGCAAATCTGGTTTATCACATAGCAAAGAGGCTGTTGAAGCATTAATCTCCTTCATATTTTACAGATTGTATTTTTCTTTTCAATGTTTATCTTTTTGTAATTTCTTGAGGTAAAAGGTTGAATGAGAGAGTTTAAGAAAAAAGCCTAAGAGTGGAAAGAGGCAGAGAGATACACTTGAGTGAAAAGTCTAGAGTGATTTCAGATCTCTTTAGGTTGATTTTGTGTCTTGTATCTTGTACCAGTGAGGTACCAATTTTTTAGTTGGGTGAGCACTAAAAGTGAATAGTTAGGTATTAGCATAACCAAGTCAAGTTAGGTTAGAACTTGAGAGTGAAAGGATTGTGTCAATCCTGTGGAATTGGTGTATGTAATACTTTAACTATAGTGGAAATTCCACCACAGTTGTGGTGGAGACTGGATGTAGGTTGCATTGCACAAGGCACTGAATCAGGATACTTGATGGTGTCAGCTTCTTTCTTCCCTTCTCTGTTCTGTTTTCTGATATTTATGAGACAAAATGAAATTGTCTCATAAATTCTCTGCTGCTGAGTTCAAACAGAATCAGATTGAAAGTTTATTTTAAAGGGTTGTTTTATTAAAGTTAAAGAAGGTCATAGATTCAATCTCCCATTCTCTAAGCTTTCTAAAACCTTCAATTGGTAATCAGAGCCAATGTCTCAAGTATCAAGCTTCACCGCTTGGAGTAAAGGTCCAATGGCGAACAACTTGGGTACAACCACAATTGCCTACACTCTAACTAAAGGCCAGTCAGACAACAGGCCTCCCTTCTTCAATGGGAAGAACTATGCCTACTGGAAAGAGAGGATGCGGATCTTCATCCAATACATTAATTATAACATATGGAAGATTGTTGTAAGCGGCCCCAAGATTCCAACATAGACAAGTACAGATGGAATAGTGACTCCAAAAGAAGAAACTGAATGGAACGATAATGACAAGAAAAAAGTGGAGCTGAATGCTAAAGCCATCAACCTTCTTCACTGTGCTATCAGGTTTGAAGAGTACTGAAAGGTGTCTAGATGCAAGACAGCCAAAGAAATCTAGGAGAAACTCCAGGTTACACACGAAGGTACCAAACAGGTCAAAAAAAGAGGATTGATATGCTGCGAAAGGAGTATGAGATGTTTAATATGAAGGATGGAGAAAGCATTGATGAAGTGTTTAAGATATTCTCAATCATAATCAACAACCTTGATGCTATGGGTACAACCTACTTAGAACAAACCCTAGTGAGAAAACTCCTTAGAAGCCTCACAAAGGAGTAGGAAACAACTGCCACTGTCCTAGCCGAGAGTAATAATCTAAGCTCTATAACCTTTGATGAGTTGAGAGGAAAACTCTTTGCCTATGAAGCCACACACACAAACCCGAACTCAAAGAAAAAGGGAATAGCCCTCAAGTCAAAAATAGAATCAAAAGAGAGTGAGTCTAGTGATGGTTTTTCAGATGATGAACTTGTATTTTTTGTTAGGAGACTTAGAAGGATAATGAAGAACAAAGGCAAGTACAAGGGTTCAAGCTCAAAGGAATACAAGAAGGACTTGAGCAAGGTAACTTGTTATCATTGCAAGGAGGCTGGTCATTTTAAGTTCAACTGTCCGAAACTCAAGAAGGAGGACAAAGGGAAGAAAGAAAAGAAGAGAGTGCTCATGGCATCTTGGAAGGATCTTGAGAATGACTCGAATAAGGAAGAAGATTCTGAAGGTGAAGATAAAATCTGCTTCATGGCTGGTAATGATCATCTTGATGAGGTAAATTACTATGACTTGTCTATAGATGATTTACATACTATAATTGATGATCTTACACTAAATTCCTCAAAACTGTTGGATAAGTACAATAAATGCAAATTTGAAAAAGATATGTTGAAAGTTGAAAATGATTTTTTGAGAGAAAAGGTGAAGGAAACTGAATGTGCCTTGGATATTATTGAAGAAAATAGATTTCTAAAATCTGAACTTGAAAAACTAAAAGGAAAGCATATTGTGGATCCTTCTCAAGAGATTATTGCTGAAAACGAAAGATTAAATGAAATGATTAAAAGGCTGAATGGTGATTTAGCAAAATTTTCTCAAAGTTCTAGTAACTTGGACAAATTACTTATAAGTCAAAGACCACTGTTTGAAAAATCTGGCTTAGGTTATGTAACCAAAGAAAGTGTAGTTTTTAATGATTCCTCTATGAAATTTGTGGCTTCTTCATCAAAAACTAAATTCACTTCCAACAAACCTGGTATTGGATATGTTCCCACACATGAGAAGGAATTTGATTAATTTTACATTAGTGAAACTGAGCCATCATCAAAAATCGAACCTACATCAAATAGGTCAGGTCCGGGATACATTTTGAATAATGAGGTTGCTTTAAAAAATCCACCATTTTACAACAAAATCTCACATTCGAAAAATCCAAAAGCTTTTAAAAATTCTGGTTGGAATGCTTTTGCAAAGAGGAACAATTATAACAAAAATTGTTTTGTCAAAAGAAATGCACTTCTTCTAAAAACCAGAAAATTTTAGTCCGTTAATCATTTTCAGCATAATAACTCACCTCAATTTCAGCAATATGCATCAGAAAATCATTGTTTTAACTGTAAGAAATTTGGTCACTCATACAATGCTTCATTGAAAAAAGAATTGTAGGAAACTAAATTTACAATGTTGTTTGTGATTTCAATGCACTTGGGCAACCAAGATGGATTAACTTCAAATGATCCAAACTAATTTTGATACCTAAGGTTACTTGAAGTTTTTAATGTAGATTTGCCTAGCATCCAAGAACAAAAGGGATATGTGGTACTTGGATAGTGGGTGCTCAAGGCACATGACTGGAAGGTCAACTTTCTTCATCAAACTAAACAAGTATGATGGAGGTTTTGTGACCTTTGGAGATGATGAAAAAGGTAAAATAGTTGCTGTTAGAAAAGTAGGTAATAATCATTCTACCTTCATTGATGATGTCTTTTTGGTAAATGGGTTGAGGCATAATTTTTTGAGTATAAGTCAATTGTGTGACTTAGGTTATTTAGTGACTTTCAAAAGATTAGAATGCTCTGTTGTGAATGAAGAGACAAATGAAGTATTGTTTATTGCTAAGCGTTGTAATAATGTATATGGACTTACCCTTAATGAACTAAAGGATCAAAATGTAGCTTGCTTTCATTCTAAAGAATCTGAAAAGTGGCTATGGCACAAGAGATTGGGCCATGCAAGTATGTTTCAAATAAACAAACTTGTTAAGAAAGGATTAGTAAGAGGTCTTCCTTTAATAAAATTTTACAAAAACATCACTTGTGATGCTTGCCAAATGAGAAAACAAACAAAAAGTTCATTTAAATCAAAGGAAGATATCTCTACTAAAAGACCACTTGAATTGCTACATATTGATTTATTTGGTCCAACAAGAACTCAAAGTTTAGGTGGTAAACATTATGGTTTAGTAATTATGGATGACTACTCTAGGTTTGGCTGGGTTTTATTTCTTGCACACAAAAATGAAGCCTTTTCGGCCTTTGAAATCTTTTGCAAGAAAGTTCAAAATGAAAAGGATTTAAAGATCTCTTCTATAAGAAGTGATCATGGAACTGAATTTATAAACCAATTATTTAGATCTTTTTATGAGGAATTTGGAATATCTCACAAATTCTCTTGTCCAAGGACACCACAACAAAATGGTGTTGTGGAAAGAAGAAATAGAAGCATTCAAGAAATGACAAGAGCTATGCTTTGTGAGAGCAATGTTCCAAAATTCCTTTGGGCTGAAGCGGTTAACACAGCTTGCCACATTCTGAATAGAACCATCATAAGGAAATTTTTGAAAAAAACCCCTTATGAACTTTGGAAAGGTCACCCTCCAAACTTGAACTACTTGCATATCTTTGGATGCAAAAGTTTTGTTCTTAATAACAAAGATAATTTGATCCAAAGGCGTATGAGTGTTTATTTGTAAGATATTCCACAACTAGTAAAGCATATAAAGTTTATCATCAAGATGCTAGAATAATTGAGGAGTCCATACATGTTACATTTTGTGATACTAACTTGATTCAAAGTATTTTGGAAGACTGTGATGCAGGGAATCAAGCTCAAAAGGACGATGAAACTGCACAAAATCATGAAAATGAAAATTCTGGAAAGACTGAACCAGAGACTGCAGCTGCTGAAAATCCAACAAGAGACAATTCCGTTTTGTCTCATGAATCTAAAGGAAATCCTGAAACCAACAGTTCCATGAATCCCTTGGTGACTGAATCTGCCTCCAAGTCCACCAGACCTCATCAATGGGGATTCTTAAAAAATTATCCTTAAGAATTTGTCATTAGAGACGTCTCTCATGGTATTAAGACTCGGTCTTCAACTAGAAAGGCAAATGAAGAATTAAACATTGCTCTTTTCTCTCAAATGGAGCCTCAGAGTGTCAAGGAAGTCTTTGATGACCCTTCTTGGGTAGAGGCAATGGAGGATGAGCTTCATGAGTTTGAGAATAACCAAGTTTGGACATTGGTTCTAAGGCTGAATGGAAAGAAAGTGACCGGCACCAAGTGGATATTTCGGAACAAGTTAGGAGAGGATGGTAGCATTGCAAGAAACAAAGCAATGCTAGTGGTACAAGGATATGACCAAGAAGAAGGAATAGATTTTGATGAATCATTTGCCCCTGTTGCCCAAATGGAAGCCATAAGACTTCTTTTAGCTTATGCTACTTTTTGTGGTTTTAAATTATATCAAATGGATGTGAAATGTGCATTCTTGAATGGTGTGATAGATAGAGAAGTGTATGTGGAGCAGCCACCTGATTTTGAAAATAAAGAATTTCCTAACCATGTTTTCAAATGATCAAAAGCTCTCTATGGTTTAAGACAAGCTCCTAGAGTTTGGTATGAGAGACTTAACTCTTTTCTTTTGAAAAATGATTTTCAAAGAGGCACCTCAGACACTACTCTATTTATCAAGAATTCTAATGATTCTTTTATTCTAGTCCAAATCTATGTTGATGACATTATTTTTGGATCAGCCAATGAATCCCTTTGTACTGAATTTGGAAAACTCATGACAAGTGAATTCGACATGAGTATGATGGGTGAACTTGATTTTTTCCTTAGGCTTCAAATTAAGCAAACTTAAAATGGTATTTTTATTCATCAAGAGAAGTATACCAAGGAACTAGTTAAGAAATTTGGTAAGGAAAATGTCAAACCCATGGGAACTCCCATGCACCCTAATTCAAAATTAGAAAAGGGAGAAACTGAGAAAGATGTAGATGAGACTAGGTATAGAGGAATGATTGGCTCTCTTATGTACTTAACTTCCTCTAGACCTGACATTGTGCAGAGTGTTGAAATGTGTTCAAGATTCCAATTAAAACTAAAAGAGTCTCATCTTTCTGCAGTTAAGAGGATCATTAGATATGTTCATAGCACATTCAATTTTGGTCTATGGTATCCTAAGATTGATGATTTTTCTGCAGTTGGCTATTGTGATACAAATTTTGCTGGTGAAATAGTTGATAGAAGGAGCACATCAGGCTTATGTTGTTTTCTTGGAAAGTCTTTGAATGTTTGGTCAAGTAAGAAGCAGTCAACAGTGGCTTTATCCACTACAGAGGCTGAATATATAGATGCTTCTTCTTATTGTTCTCAGCTTATGTAGTTAAAAACACAGCTTGTTGATTATAAACTAATTGCTGAAAATATTCCTTGTTGTGTGATAATATGAGTGCCATTAATATTTCAAAGAATCCAGTTTTGCACTCTAGAATTAAACATATTGAAATGAGATTTCACTCAATAAGAGAACATGTTCAAAAAGGGGATATTAGCATTCAATTTGTTAAATCAGAAGAGCAATTAGCTGATATTTTTACTAAACCACTAGCTGAGGACATATTTTGCATGCTTAGGACTAGTCAAGGAATTTTAAGTTATGATTCATTGTTTGAAAATTGATGATGTGTTTGTTGGAGTTTTTGTCTCATAAACAGGTATGAGACAATTCTGGGCATATGAAGAACCATCTCTAAACGTTACTGCACATGCTGAATTATCTGGGCCAACCTTAAAATTCAGAATCTGGGTGGTCTAATATGTTTTCTTAAACCAAACCACCTCTGGGCCCAATATGAGTGTTACATGATCCATTCATTTATTGTATCTGAGTTTACTTTATTTATTTATTTTATTCATTTTGTCTTTCAGTCAAAAAGTTTCAAATTTAAAATTACTTTCCATTTCATTTTTAATAAAATCAAATCTTTCTCTTTGTGATGTCAAGTCCTTTTAAAGTTAAATCAGAGGTGATGCAGTTGCATGTTTTGAGAAAAACTTTTATTCACGGTGCGGTTACCAACACTCCTTCTTCTTCCCTCATAACTCCTTCCTCCAACCCTTTGGTTTCTCCCCACTACCTTTACTGCTTCTCTTTGTTCAAAATCAGAAACCAACCAAATGAGGAAAAAAACTATTTCTCAAAAGCCTCCTCGTGAAAAGATCTTCAAGCTCCCTACAAAACAGAAACCTTCCACTCGCTCTCAAGACCGAACCTTCACTCCCTCTCCTTTTCCTCCTACCTTACCTTCTCGCTCTGATCCCATGGCTCGCACTAAGAACCCATCGAGGTTTCCACCCTCAGCCAAGTAGACGCCACCACCAAAGGAACCTCCTTCAAAACCAAGTTCATCAAAGCCTAGCACCTCGAAAGGGAAACGGCCAGCTGCTGCCGAACCTACCTCTGAGCCCACTCAACCTAAGACAAGGTCTGTTCCCACTCGATCTCAGAGAGGTAAACCTCGTATCCCTCTTAAGTCTGTTAGAGAACCAGACATTGATCCCTTTGCACACAAATCACACTTCATGACCTCCCATTCAAACTATAACCCTTACAAATTTAAGTCTGCCATGAATAATGATTTTTTTGAAGGTGTTATTAAGTACCGTACTTTGTGTCCCTCTTTTGTTGCTGATTTGCCAAATCTGAAAAAGAAAGGTTTTTCTTTTGTTGAAAATTTGAAATTTCTAGACTAGAATCACCTTTTTAATATCAAAAAGCCAGTGTACCCTCTTTTGGCCAAAGAATTTTATGCTAACATGACATATTATGAGGGCAGCGTTTATTCATATGTGAAAGGCCGTGACATTGTTCTAAACAATGAAACTATAAGTGATGCCTTGAAGTATACTGACGTTGGGACTTGTGCTTACACTTCGGGTAAGTGGGATGAAGGGGTAGGTCTCTCCTTTAGTGATGCTCTTGCTTATGTTTGTGAACATATTTCATTGATTGATGGAATTACACCCACTCACAAAGTCCTGGGATATGAACGTGCTCAGTTGCACCGTATTGTAAATCACATCATACTTCCTCATAGTGGTTCATACCAAAGGGTATCTTACACTGACACTCTTGTTTTGTATGCCCTTCTCACTAAAACAGAAATCTCTTTTGCTTATTTGATGGTAAGATACATGTTTGATTCTGTTTGAAGTGAGAAAGATAAAACACTTCCTTATAGCATGTTCTTAACTTGCATTTTTTAACATTTTAGTGTTGATCTGTCTAATGAGTCATATGAGAATAGACACTCTTATCTAAAGGGAGGTAGTTCAGTGAAACAACACAAGGGACCTACTCGCTCTGGAAGGGTGGTTCTAGATGATGAAGATGATGTTCATTCCTAAGGATTCTCCTCCTCCTTCCACCGAGGGCACCTCCATCTCCACTGGACAAAAATCTGCTTCGTTTAATGTTGTTAAAGATGTGGTCCAAGAGTTTGTCTCCCAATCAAATCATATGATTGCCATGAGTAAGGAACAAAGGAAGCTAGCAAGCAATCATGAGAACTTCCTCCGAAAATCAAGAGATCGAGGGGCTATTTTTCTCAAGTTCATTGATAATCTTCAACAAGATGAAGATGCTGCCACTGATGCTAAAGAGGAAGCTGATTTTGAGGAAAATGGTTTAGATGCCTAGATTTGTCGCATGTTGCTGCTGCTGTCTGCTCACTTTTGTCTCATGAAAACTGTTGTCATTTACTTTTGAACTACTCTATGTCTTTTCTGGATGACTGTAATACTTTTAACTACTGTTGTACTTAGTTAATTACCTACTGGTTTTGGACTTTGAACTAACACTTTTGGTCAGGTTTTAAGGTGCAGTTTTATCTTGGTATTGAATGCTTTTCCACCCTTGATGACAAAAGGGGGAGTAGTAATATTCTGGTTATTTTTTGGTTATTAATTTGCTGCTGCTGTGGTCATATTGTTGTGAATTAATTCTGATACTTGCTCCTTTGAAAGCTTGATAATGCCGTAATCAGGCTAATTTGACTTTACTTTACAAGTTTTGTTGTTTTGTCATGCCTTAGTTAATCTTGATGCTCTGTTTTTGTTCGAATTTTTTCTGAGCAGCTTCTGAAATGGATACTTGTTAAAAGTGCTGACATGATATGTTCAGTATTGGTCTGGATTTGTGTTGCTGGTTGTGTAAAATTTTTTAGTCAAGTTGAATTGTGTGTAGCTCTTTATTGTATTCTCTATAAGAATAATAAACAGGAAGGAAGAAAAGAGCATAAATATAGGAGAAACTACTCTTGAAAAGGAAAGGGGGAGCAACACAAAAGCAAGTGACATCATTCAAAGGGAAGTTCCTTAAATTTATTCAAATTCAATTTCTTTTGATTAATGTTTTAATTATGTTTGTCATCAAGGGGGAGATTGTTGAGTTAAGAAATTAACTAACATAAATGATGATGACAAACATTAATTTATTGAGTTAATTACCCAATTGGTTTTTAATCATTATGATTAAGTGTTGCAGGCCAAAGAAAAATAAAGCAGCAGCCTAATATTATGGAAAATAAAACCAAAGCTGGTGGGCTACAGAACACTAACAGCCCAAAGGAAACAAAGTAATAAAATCAGATGGGCCAAGTAAATCAAACACAACCTAAGCCCAAGCTTCACAAGCAAATCCCTCCAAGTTGTTGCCTCCAAAGCAACGTTCACCTTTTTCTCTTTCGGTCAAAAATCAAAGAAGTGAGAGAGAGCTTCGTTTCTAAGCTATTCATCAAAGAAGAAAGAAAGAGAAGGGTTAAGCAAAAAGGTTGAGGTCTAATCACCCAAATCTACCCATCTTAGGCTAAGGTAGAAGTTAAAGGTAACTTATTTCCTTATGTATCGTGCTTTCTTCTCCTCTTCCCCAACTCTCTGCCACTCCAAATTGAGATAAATGAAGAAAGTGATCTCTATTCACCACTACTGTAAATCAATGGTCAAATTTGTTTCTTGGAGACAAAGTAGTATTTCAAGGGTTCAGATGTGGGATTGCCATTGAAAACTGTTCTTAATTGCTTCATTGAGGCTTTCGGTCAAGCAAGAAAAAGTCAGACTCAAATTTCTAATTTGGGGATCTGGAAAAAGTGATGTGGTAAGTTGGTAGCACACAGCTCAAGGAGTTGACTTGGTAGAGAGCAACTCAGCAACATGCAAGGAGATACAAAAGAAGATTTTTCATAATTTTGAAGTCAAGGAGAGATAACCAGTGTTTTTGAGGTTCATGTTCTGAGAAGAGTTCTCTAAAGAAGTTCATCAACTTGGACAGTGCTTCCTAGTCAAAGGAGCATTCTGCAAGAATGAGGAACTAAATCAGAGGCAAGCAAATTTGATTTATCACATAGCAAATAGGCTGTTGAAGCATTAATCTCCTTCATGTTTTACAGATTCTATTTTTCTTTTCAATGTTTATCTTTCTGTAATTTCTTGAGGTAAAAGGCTGAATGAGAGAGTTCAAGAAAAAAGCTTAAAAGTGGAAAGAGGCAGAGGGATACACTTGAGTGAAAAGTCTAGAGTGATTTCATATTTCTTTAAGTTAATTTTGTGTCTTGTATCTTGTACCAGTGGATACCCCTTTCTTAGTTGGTTGAGCACTAAGAGTGAATAGTTAGGTATTAGCATAACCAAGTCAAGTTATGTTAGAACTTGAGAGTGAAAGGATTGTGTCAATCCTGTGGAATTGGTGTATGTAATACTTTAACTATAGTGAAAATTCCACCACAGTTGTGGTGGAGACTGGATATAGGTTGCATTGCACAAGGCAACTGAACCAGGATACTTGATGGTGTCAGCTTCTCTCTTCCCTTCTCTGTTCTATTTTCTGATATTCATGAGACAAAATAAAATTGTCTCATAAATTCTCCGCTGTTGAGTTCAAACAGAATCAGATTAAAAGTTTATTTTAAAGGGTTGTTTTATTAAAGTTAAAAAATGTTATAAATTCAACCCCCTTCTCTAAGCCTTCTAAAACCTTCATAGCTCCTAAAGAACATTTTCACTACAAATTGTACTATTACTCTATTCATTAAAAAAAATGTATCAAAACTTAACTATAAAATTTCATTAAAACATAAATTGAAACAATTTATATAGATTTTTTTTTAAGATTCATTTAAATGAATATTTGTTCTTTAAAATTAGACTAACTGTAACTAAGTTTATAAAAAAGTTAAAGTGAAATTTTATTATAATTTGAAACAATTTATATAAATTCTTTTTTTAAAAGATTCCTTGCCTATAAATAAATATTTGTAGTTTAAAATTAGGCCAACTGATAACTTTGATTGATTTTAACGGTTATTAATAAAATAGTATAAAAAGTCTTAATAAAAAAGATTATTTTTCTAAAATTTTTATTATTTATAACCTTTCAAACTACTACATGAATTTAACCTTTTTTTTGTTTGAGCTCTTAACCTAGCCATCCTTTTCTTTTCTGATTTAAATGGAACACCAGCGAATTCCAACTCATTTGCCTAATGTAACTAAATGTTATTTTTCTTAAATTAAGTCTATTAATAATTATAATTAATTAATCACTTTTTTTATTAATAGTGGAATGTATAACCATAATTAAAAATTATTTAACGTCAAACGTTTTTTAGATATAACCTAAACTTTTTTTTGGTCAGTGTATTAAGGTTGTAAACTTGCAACGGAATGAACGAATCATAATAACTGCTAGGGGTGTACATGGGTCGGGCCACACCGGGTTTGGCTTAACTCAGATCTGGTCCGAAACATAGACTGAACTTAATTTTTTGACCTTAACCCGATCCTAGACCCGATGAAATCTACGCACTTTTGGACTGGGTAAAAATCGGGTAAAAACCGAGTTTTTAGCATGTAAAAATCACCTAATCTCCAACCATTATTTCACAATTCATATAGTAAAATTTACTTTAAAAAATATAACAAGAACTAACAATTCTCTAAAATTAAAACATAACTATAATCAATACTAATATTGTCTAATAACATCAAATATTTAAATCAATACAAATAACACAATATTATGCATTAGTCTAAAGTCTTATGCATTTTAAACATAAAACATTAACTTATAATCTTATAATGACTAATAACACAAAATATTAAGGTTTACAATATTTAAATTCCACATAAGAATAGCCATCATCTATCACTAATAACATAAAATATTAATTGTGTATGATGATCGGGCCACCGGGTCAAGTTCGGGTGACCCGAGCTATGGTCTGGACCCGACCCGAAATAATAATCGGGTCTATTTTTGAGACCCTTATTCGACTCTAGATCCGATGAAATCACACTAAATTAGTCCCTAAAATATTCGGGACCAAACCAAATATTCGAGCCGGATCAGACCATATACACCCCTAATAACTGCAATAGGCCCGAACTAAATTTGCAAACACAAAGAGATAAAAACAAAATATTCATACAATAATAAACCGTAATTTACATTGCAAAAAATAAAATGTCTGCAGTTACAAATACATGATTGAACTTCTAATTTTGTCAATACCAAAAAAAATTCTAATTTTATCAGTTCAGAATCAATTTAGTTTTCAAAATTTTAATTGCAACTATAATTTAAAACTTAAAACTCTAATGGTCATAACTTTATCTTCTTTCAAATTTCTATTTTCCATTGATATGAGCCTAAATAAATTTTGGTTCATATACCTAATTTTTTTCTTATCTAAGCTTAAAGTTTACTACTTTAAATATTCAAAATACATTCCTATCCTTCTCTTGGTCGTTGTAACTTTACATGTGAGATTTTCTTATTTATTAAAGTCCCTTTTTACCTCATCAATTGTAATTCTCAAAGCATATATTTATTACCGTGAGAACTTTATCTCATTCAATACAATTGATTGATTGAATTAGTAATGGTGTCACCATAAGTGATAACTCACTTTGGATTTTTCTTCCTTAAAGTCTTTGAACCCTATATTACGACATAGAATTATCGGACTTGTCATTTATAGTGGATTTTATCTTAATAACTTTAATTTATTCGACATATGTCCATATATTATTGGAACAATATGAAAAAATAATAATAAGTATGAATAATGTGAACAATAGGTTAAAAAAATAAATAAATTATAATTTATAGTTTTATTAAGTAAACAATAATTTTTGTAAATAATATGAATAATAGACTTTAAAATTGACTCAATAAAATAAAAAAATATTTTCTCTTCAAATTACCTCCTAAATCCTAACATTAAAATAATTATATGCATACATAGTGAATTAAACATCTAGCCATTGTTAACTGTGCATGAGTAAATGTAAATCGAATAAAAAAGAATAATCATCCAATTAAAAATAATTAACATAATCATCTACATACATATTGAATTGAACATCCGACATATCCATTATTTACATTATTTAGTATTCTCATTATCTCTTTATACTTCTCCTATAATTTAATATCATATTTTTAGTTAATTATCTAACTAACAGATTTTAAAATTTTAAAAATTAGAATTCACAATTAAATCTATGGACAATACGGATGGTTACTCTAAATTTCACCATAAACTTCTAATCTACGTTTTCCCTCTCCCGCGCAGCCTCACCTGGGTCGTTGAACCCCCTCCTCTCCCGACCAACCGTTCTGACGCCACCGCTAGCTCCAACCAATGCCGCCCGGTCACCTTTACACACCACCACAACATTAAATTGTGTCCCTCTTTCTTCCTCTATAACCCAGCGATCTCCGATCTCTCTCTTCCCGCTGTTTCATCGTCTGTGAACCCTCTGTTCGGCCGTACACACGCCGTCAGCGGCTCCAAACGACACCGCTGTGGATAGGGACGGACTCACATGCAATGAAGAGGGGGTAATAAACTTTTATATATATATATATATATACCAATATATATATCAATACCAGAGTTTGGTGTCCAATTTTTATAGACATCCTTTACTCTCAAATAATTCATTCTACAAATCAAATTTATGGATAAAATAGTAATAATACACTTTTGTTTCTTAATTAAAAAAAGTCATCAACCCACAAAAGAGTTAAATAACTGCTGCAATCGTGAGGAAATTAAAGAACTGCTCCACTTATAAATATGTCGTCTGGCTGTTGTCGACATATGATTTGAAAGGGAGAATTCAGAAAGGGAGAATTCAGAAAATTAATAAAGGAAGAATAAGGGAGAATTCAGCAAATTAATAATTACGTGCAAATGATCGCCATATGATTTGACAAGGGAGTTGATACAATTCATACGCCAACTTCATTGTTAAACACAGGTATCTATATTTTACCTTTTGAAAAATATAGAAATCGACACGATAATGATCCAAATAATAGGTATAAATGGTAGGTATTTTTATATTCATGGTTTATTTTATTTTTGAGTACTAATTTTAAATTTTTAAAATAAAATTCAAAGACAACATCCTCAATAATATCCACCTTCTCCTCTTTTCAACATCCTCAATTGTATCGCCTCCATCGTCATCCATCCGTTGCAGTTGCAAATTTAATTTGGCTTCACGCATAACTTCTACTTACATTTTTTTTTTCTTCAATTTACTTATTTAATTTATATTTTTAGTCATTCTTCTATTCTTTTAATTCATAATAAAGTATCAAACTGATTCACTATCAACCCACGACATATTTTAAAACCGAAAAAAATGACGTACTCAATTTAAAAACTAACTCCCTTTCAATAAAAAACTGTTCCACCATCAGTCATACTTAACCCTCAATTAAATTAAATTACTCTTTCACTTTCAAAAAATGCAGACGGAATTGCTAATAAATAAAAAAAATGGACGAGAATGAATATAAATATTTCACATTTTTCACTATCTTCATATTTTATTATTTAATTCTATGTTAATTTAGTTTCTACTTTTCTATATTTTTCTTGCTGTTCATTCTTCTCCTTTCTTCAATACCCTAGTCTCCATCATCTTCCATTGCCTTCAGTTGCAAATTTTGGACGATTTTGCAGCGGTTATTGCTTTCACGCGCATAACATCCACTTATATTTGTTTTGTTCTCTTTAATTTACTTATCTAATCTATATTTTCAGTAATTCCTCTGTCTTTTTAATTTATTCTAAACTTTTTACATATAAAAATAGTACTATATCTCATTTTTTTAATCAATTTAATGTAAAAAGAAACAATTTTTTTTATCTTATCAATTTGATATGTATTTTTATTTTTTGATATATCTTTACCTATTAACGAATGAACGAAGAAAAGTCTCATAAATATTTGGTTAACTTATTTTTTTTAATTGCTTTGTAATATTTTTTTATTTTCTAAAATATTGATTATGTAAAGTATTATTTATATTTGATATTTGAGTACATAAATATTTACTTTAAAACTAAATTAAATTATTAATTTTATCTACTATAATATTATTTATTTTGAATATTGGCCAATTTATTTGAGTGGCATATACATAAGACGCGAGTATTGAATTTGATATTTAATTATACAGAGTACTTGATTTGACATTTATTAATTTCTAAATTATATTGCAAAAAAATTAATTAATTTAATATTATTTATTTGTCACATGGTTAACATATAAAAGATACAAAAAAATCTACACCTATCAATAGTAGAATAAAAAATTTCAACGCATATTTTGTTAATTTCTTTTTTTATTTGTAATCTATTTTATATTGGATAATATTTTTTTTATTGATTATTAGTTTGACATATAACACAATAAATGTAGTAATATAAGAACTTTGTTAATTAATTTTTCAAATAATATGGCGACCTAATATAAGAAATTTATTAATTAATTTTGTTAATTTCTTTTTTATTTTTAATCTATTTTACATTAAATAATATTATTTTTTATTGATTATTAGATAGACATATAATATTTAAATGTGGTAAGATAAGAACTGTGTTATACTTTTTTTATTGTTTTAATCTTAATGATTATTTTCTTCTCTTTATTTTTCTATCTCATGGACCATGTAAGTTTTAATTTATTATTTTTTCTTATATATATTCTATTTTTTAAACTATTTTATTTTATTAGGTTTTTTAATTTATTTTATTATATTTTTTTATTTTGAAAATTTTAGAGTCTAAAGATCTCTCGTTTAAACGATTCCAATTATATGATCCAGAAGTAGTTCAAGAAAATAGATTTAAATTTTGGTAATTTATTAAGTCTGATTATTATATAAGAAGTTAAAAATATTCTAAATTTAAAAAACTTTTTACTAATAAAATTGATTTTGTCCAAAATCGTAGAGAGAGATAGAGAGAAAGAGAAAGAAAAAGTTGACATTTTTTAACTAATTACAAAAATTCACCACCATCAAATAGTGTTTCACTATTAATAACTTATTAAGTGAGGATTAATAAGAAGCAAACCAGAACGATAAATCAAAAAATTTGTTGTCTCTCTTTATATAGTATTTCACTTTAAGTAACTATTTTTTATGGATAGTATTCAAATGACAAACAAAATAATAAAAAAAATTACGTTAGATTATAAAAATTAATCTCATCCTTATAATACTGGAATTATTCTAAAACATGTAAAATAAAATAATAAAGTCCATTTTAATTAATGTGCATAATAAAATAAATGTAAAACTTATATAGTAGCAGTCAAATATAGATAGCAATGGCTGTCTTCCGTCCCAAATTACTATATTAAATTACAACTTATATTTATAATTATTAGTTAAAAAATTTACAATTATGTATTATTTTAGTTGAAAATAATATATTTTGATTTTTTTTTTAGGATTACTTACATCAAATTTTGATAATTGAAAAAAAAAATTAAACGCTCTATATCTTACTTCTTTTAACAAAACTTCAACCACTCATAAAAGTTAACAGAATAATTGGTTATAAGAAAAAACGAGAAAGTAGAATAAGATAATATAATAATGACGATGAGACAATGACAGATATGTGTATAGAGAATAATAGTAAGAGAAAGAATAGCGTTATTAATTTCTTAAAAATAATAAAAAAAAGTGGCTGAACAGGCACGTTAGTGCCTGTTGAGCCGCTAGTATATATAATGGGAAAATCTATTTTAGTGTCCAATTTTTTTTTCACTTTTATCCTTCCTAATAACATACCTCAATATATGTCAGTTATTCCGTATTACAGAACTCCCACTACTTCATTTTTATTCACGTTCTTTTCTCTTACTCATACATCTACGTAACTTCTATAATTATCTCTTTCTTCTTTTATTCTCTCTCACTTTACATTACTGTTACTGCATAATAGAAAAACTTCTTTCGTTTTTCATCCATCTTCTCATGCATTCTTCTCACTTCATCTAAATATAATGTAAAACCTAATATAATTTATTTTTCTTCCTTAAATAAAAATGTAAAACCATGTTTATATGTTTGTTTTGATTAATTACAGTTGATAGGATACCAATAAAAGATTCAGGTGGAAGTGGTCGACCGACTTGGCAAGACTATGCCAGGCAACAAAGACAAAATATGAGCCAAGAACAGAGGCAGCAACACCTCGCCCGCAAGGCGTGCCAGTTATCGAGAGAGTATTAGACGAGGAAAATAAATTGATACATCGAATGGTTGTGTCATCTACTCTAAGTTATAACTTTTTCAATCCTTCGCTCAAATAATTTACTTTTTTTTTCTATTTCTGTATTTTTATTTACTTCTCTTACTCAACTCTAGCATTTTTAACCTTTAATAACTTTTTAGATAACTTCATGATGACCATGCCAAATGTTAATTTTCAAGTCATGAATAGAAAGAAGAAAAGAATAATTATGATAAAAGAAAGTGTTCAATTATCATCAATAATGATAAGTAATTTTTGGTAAATATTATTATATTTTGATATATTCAATTAAATTATATTTTGTTTAGTTTTATGTTTATTTTAGTTTGTACTGTTTCGTCTTGAACATTGTACTTTGATCAGTCATTTAGTTTGACTCTAATTATTTTATTAGAGATTTTGTTGTAATTTCTTAAAAAAATTTTTACCATTTTTGTATTTCTATCACTGTCTTTCTTTTCCTTTTTTTAACATTCTCAATTGAATTGCCTCCGTCCTTTTCTATTACCTTTCTTCACTGCATTCATCCATACATAAATACTTATTTTTAAATTAAACTAAAATAAATAAATCATACTATAAAAATGTTTATTAATTTTGTCTTTTACAATATTATTTGTTTGGCATATATACTAAGTTATTTAATTGACATATAAAACATGCAAAAAAGTTCACACCTATCAAGTATTCCTTAAAACATTGGTATGCTAATTTTTTAAAGGTTTAATTACTCTGATGGTCCTATAGTTTCGCAAAATTTTTAATTAAGTTCCTATGTTTTTTTTTCTTTTAATTAAGTCCTTGCACCAATTTTTTTTGGATCTCTACACTTTTTTTTCCTTTTATTTGGGTCTCTGCACCAATTTTTTTTTTGTTGGGTCCCTATAAAATTTAGCCAATTACTATCAAGAGGGATCTAATTAAAAAAAAATTAGTGCGAGGACCCAATTAAAAGAAAAAAAAAAGTATAGGAACCTAATTAAAAATTTTACGAAACTATAGGGACCAACAGAATAATTAAACATTTTTTAAATTATTAATTATTTAGAGTATTGAATTTGACATTAATTATGTAGAGAACTGAATTTGTCATTTATTAATTTTTTAAAGTATATTACAAAAATTTAAAAATAAATTAATTTAATATTATTCATTTAACATATAGTAAAAAATTATTTGATTGACATACAAAGGATACAAAAAATATGCACATATTAATCGCTCGTTTGACTTGTTATTTGCGCACTACTTGTGTGTAGGAATTTATGATAGCACCTATTCATCTTTATCTTTTATTTGTAATGACTTTGTGTCTTTCATATCTGTTACCTTGTTTTCCATTATTTATAATTTTACATAGGTGAAAGCAGAGGATATTGATGTTTATGCTCCAAAGGATCTGCTAATTGTAACAACAGGATCTCAAGTGAGTTACTTTCAGAATCCTCTAATGATTTTCTTACCCGTGAATGGCACGGAATATGGATGAGATTAAGGCATGTAATGAAATGTGTGCTATTGTGTCAGGCAGTTAAAAATATGTGACATTTTATACATTAGATAATTTAAATGATACTTATTATTATAAAAAATTAAAAATATTTTTACCTAAAAAAATTAAAAATACTCTTACCTAAAATAATATTTCATAACAAAATTGAGTTTGGAGAGAGAGAGAGAGAGTGAGAGAGAGATGAAACTTTTTAACTAATTACAAAAAATAAGAATCATCAACATATTAAATTTGAATAATATCAAATGAAGATTAAAAAAGAAACTAGAACGATAAAACTAAAATTTTTTTTTCTCTTTATGTAGTGTTTTACTTTAAATAATAATTTATAATTATTAGTTAAAAAATTTACAATGATGTATTATTTTTTAATATTTAGTTAAAAATAATATAGTTTAATATTATTTTTTAGAATTATTGACACCAAATTTTGATAATATAGCAAAAATTTTGAATATTTTTTGTCTTAAATTTATTCTTAATAGAATAAAATAAGACAACTAACATGCTTACATAAAAAAATATAATTTTTATACATTTAAATATTGAAAAGACACAAAAAATTCTTTTAGCAAAATTTCAAAAACTCATAAAAGTTAATAGAATAATTGATTATAAATCAAAGTGATAGATAAAATTAAAAGTTATGATAATGATATTTGGTGATAATTAATAACCATCGAGAGAAGAGAAGGTAGAAAGAGGGGAAGATGAGAAAAAAGAACAATGCAATATCACAATAGTGGCATTGAGACAATAATAAAAATATAATTTAATAATTTAAAAAAATAATAAAATTAAACATAATTTTAATTAATAATAAATATTTATTATTAATTAAAATTATGCATAAAAATAAAGAA
>NC_029789.2:147934479-147945623 GCF_000816755.2 Arachis ipaensis | reverse complement strand
AGTAATTTTTTAAAAATTTATTTAAGATAAATTTTTTTTTATATATTAATATATTTTTTTAATGTTCATTATTAAAATAGTCTTAGTTATAATAATTACTTTAGTTAAAAAATTTATTCATACCAATTTTCGAAGTTTGTTTCACTGCACGGTATTGAAAATATGACATTGAATTATTGATGGCCTTGTCATTTGCCACTATAATAAGTTTAACAATACCAAACATATAATATATTATGGTGATAGCATGATGCATATTAATTCATATAAAATACACATGTAAATTTTATATTGGCTGGTTTTTATTGTTTCTTGATATTTTTCCTTTAAAAAATACAATCACACTTTCATCAAAATTTCCAAACTCACCAGAGACAGAAGAATGAAAGAAGGAAACAAGTTGACTCAAGTCAAGTAATAAACTAAGGTCTTTCTAATAATGCCAGCTTACATTGGAATATTCCATCAAGTATATGTTATTTTCATACTTAAGTTTGTGACTACTTGCCAATCTTAAGTTTTGGAGTGGTCCAATTTATTTCTCAGCCTCAAAAAACACTTGCCTTGTAAATTTATTTTTTTCATACGTATACGATGTTTTTATGTATGTGAAGATGATAATTAATAATAGCTATATAATTTAATATGTTTAATTAAATTATTTTTGGGTAAAATATATTTTTTGTCCCTAAAGTTTGACAAAAGTTTCAAAAATACCCCTAAGTTTTATTTTGTTTCAATTTTGTCCCAAAAGTTTTCGATTTGCATCAAATATACCCCTGACGGCTAATTTTTCAAAAAATTTAAGACGAATTCAACAACAATTTCATAAGAACAACCTTCAATACAAGCAAATCAAGCATAATTTTCATGTATTATTGTTAGATTGGTCTTAAATTTTTTTGAAAATTTAGCCGTTGAGGGTATATTTGATGCAAATCGAAAACTTTTGGGACAAAATTGGAAAAAAATAAAACTTAAGGGTATTTTTAAAATTTTTGTCAAACTTCAGGGACAAAAAATATACTTTACCCATTATTTTTAATTATTAATTTTTTACAAAGACAATTGTACCTGAGGTTTTAATATTCTGAAACCAAGTTAGCATTTATTAATTAATAGTAAAACATGTGTCCGTGATATTCGACAAAATTAAATCAAGTTTCATCGATTTCTCTATTATTTCTTTTTATTTTTCCCCTTTATGGTTTAGTTTGTAGAAACCTTTTTTTTTTCAAGTTGGAAAGGTTCAATTGTAGCCTTTAATCTAAGGATTATTCTCATTTTTTAAAGAAATATTTCGATAAATTTGAAATTTTATGAGATGCAAAAATCATCAGATAACAATTTTTCCGTGACCTAACTAATAAGTAATGGTGTCAGTGTCACCATAAGTCTTTGAACCCTATCTTACGACATAGAGTATCGGAATTATTGGACTTGTCATCATTTATCGTGAATTTTATCTTAATAACTTTAATTTATTTGACATATTGTGCATATATTATTGGATTTCTCTAACCTTTTATCAGTGGACGTAAATTTTTAGATGTTAAAAATTGTTTTTATACACACAAAAAAAAAAAAAAGAAAAATAAGGTATATACTTGGGTGGTTGTCAATAATGAATAAAAAATCAACCTCTTTATAAAGCGGTACCTGGACTAGAGTAAAACCTATCCTCATCTATCATAATTTTCCGTTGTTAGTTCATTATTAATGACCACAATCACGACCATGGGTCCAGTTTGTTTCAAGATTCTCGTTCAAGCCATATTTATGTTGTGGTTGACGATGTCGCAGTACTTGCATCATGTGAAGTATGTTTCTGCTGAATTTTGGTGCAAAGATAGTGAGAAGCTTGCACTCCTGGACTTCAAGTCAGGTATTAAACAATCATATATAGTTAGTAGAGTTGGTTATTCTACCTGTGTGTTAATGCATCTATCTATTATAAATTTATAATATATAAAAAAATATCGGATAAAATATACTTTTTATTTCTAAAGTTTGAGAAAAGTTTAAAAAATATCCCTAAATTTTATTTTATTTCAATTTTGTTTCATAAATTTTTTATTTGCATCAAATATATATCTGATGGTTAATTTTTCAAAAAATTTAAGACCGATTTAACAACAATTTCATAAGAACAACCCCTCAACACAAGCAAATCAAACATAATTTTCATGTATTATTGTTAAATTGGTCTTAAATTTTTTAAAAATTTAGCCGTCGAAAATATATTTGATGCAAATCGAAAATTTTTGGGACAAAATTAAAACAAAATAAAATTTAGAGACATTTTTTAAATTTTTGTCAAACTTTAGAAACAAAAAGTATACTTTACCCAAAAATATTAAAGCAATATTACAGTGAATTCATATTTGTATATAATAATGACATGTACAATATATTTAAAAAATTAGACTAAACAATTTTATCATTTAGTTATATACTTATATATAATAATAACGCCGTTTAGTTTAAGATTATTGTAATGATCACTTCATCCTTTTTTAATCATTAGTGAAATCTATTTAGTATTTACTTAAAAATTTAATTTTGTTGTCGCATGAAATTAGAGCCATTAAAATAGATTAAATTTATACCAGCTTATTTACCTGTTTAAAAGGATAAATTTTATTTACCTGTTTACAAGCGGTTTGGATCGGTTTGGATTTATGATTTTTTAAATAAAAAAAATTAACGGAAATGTTTGGTAACCAAAGAAAACCAGCAAAAACACTCATAACTTGCCTTATTTAGAATTCATTAATTGTTGCGACAATTAATTAATGCTAAATAAGGCAAGTTTTGCCTGTTTTTTTTTGTTTACCTAGCATTATCCAAAAATTAAATACATATAATAAGTCTCAACATCAAATTTTAAATAACAAACAATGACATAACAAGTCTTAACAATATCTTAAAAAGCCAACGATAACATAATAATAGAAATAAAATTATAGGTTAGTTAAAATAAATAAATAAATAATATTTTGAACATAAAATATTTAATAAATAATAATAATACATGAATAATAGAAAAATGTATAACAAATTGAACATGTTATAAGTATAATTGTAAATATAATAATAAAATAATATTATAGCACATTGTGCGATTTGGATTGGATTGGATCGGTTATGAAAAATAGATCTGAAATCCGATCCAATCCAGCGGTTTGCAAAAAATAGAATCCAATCAAATCCGAATTAGTGCAGTTTTAATCGGTTTTCGGTTTGGATTGAATTAGATGAGCGGTTTAATTTAAATCGGTTTGGATTTGAACACCCCTACTTAAAAGTAATATTTTTTGTTAAAATATTTTTTAAAAATAAAATAAAAATGTAAATGGATCAATCTGTTTAACCTATCGAACTAGCCATAAATATCTGGATTGAAAAATTATGACATGTGAATAAAGCGGATTTAAAGGAATCGTCTATTTAACCCGTTGACTTAAATGGTTCGGGACTAAATGGATCGAGCTAGCTTATTTGACAGTCCTACGCAAAATAGTTTTATAAATCCGTAATGCTAGAGAGACAAAAATAGTCAGAATTTATCTTATTTAGTATATTTAATTATTTTATTAATTGTTACAATAATTAATGAAGACTAAATAAGATAAATTCTGGTTGTTTTGGCTAAATAATTTTAGTTATCAAATATTTTTATTTATAAATATATCTAATTAAATAATGTTATGTCAACATAAATAATTATTTTTATATTGACCATATGAATGATAGTCCACATTAAAAATAAATTAAACTACATAAATATATAATAAATAATTTTGATAGCTAATTTTAACGTGTAAATAGCATCTTTGTGAAATAATTTATATTGATGGTTCAGCACATCAATATTTACTACTTAATTAATTTTCTCTCTACTCTTCAACATCAGGTTTAGTTGACGACTACGGAGTTCTGTCATCATGGGAAAGAAACGAAGATTGTTGCCATTGGAGAGGTGTTTTCTGCAACAACCTAACAGGCCATGTGCAATACCTCGATCTTAGTGGTCTCTATGATAATCCTCTTGTTCCCAATGTCGGTCTCGGATATACAGCTCGTCGCTTGAAGGGTCAGATCCACGCATCATTGTTGGAGTTGAAGCATTTGGTGTACTTCAATCTCAGCTATAACTATTTTCCCAACACCCATATTCCACAATTCTTTGGATCTCTCTCCAACTTGGAATATCTTGATCTCTCACATTCTTATTTTAGTGGTCAAGTTCCACCACAACTTGGTTCTCTTTCAAAATTGTTGTACTTAAATCTTGAAGACAACAAGCTTGATGGTTCAATCCCTTACCAACTGGGAAACCTTTCTAGCTTGTTGTATCTTTCATTATGTGACAATGTTTTTGAAGGAACAATACCTTCTGAGCTTGGAAAACTTTCAAGCTTGGAGCAGCTTTGCCTTGGAGGACAAGCCACCTTTGGTGCTCTCACAGTTGATAATCGCGGAGGTCAATGGTTGTCCAATCTCACCTCCTTAATGGTTCTTGATTTAAGCGAGGTGATTAATCTAAACAACTCTTATATTTGGATGCAAATTATGGTTGGTAGTAACCTACCTCACCTTCAAGAACTCCACTTAGAAAGTTGTTTCCTTTCTGATCACTATTTGACCAAGTTTATGTCAAATTTCAAATCCAATTCTTCTTCTTCTCTTCGAAGTCTTGATCTTAGTAACAACTACTTCGAGTCACCCATGATTTTCAAGTGGATATCCCAAGTCAACCCCAACCTTGTTATTCTAGATCTTTCTGTCAACTCCTTGAAGGGTCCAATACCAAGTGATTTTGGCACAGCAATGACATCACTGCAAGAACTTTACCTCATTGGTAACAGATTCACCAAGGGCAAGGATTTGAGATCCTTAGCAGATATATGCAGTTTGATGGAGTTAAGCTTGATGGAAAACAACTTGGACGAAGAACTTGCAACAATTCTTCAAAACTTGTCAGCTGGTAGTTGTTCTGGACACTCATCACTTTTTGTACTCTTCCTGAACATGAACCAAATAACCGGAGAATTTTCCGGCATTTCGACCGGTTTTCCGTCTTTGATACAACTGAGTCTTGCTGGAAACCGGTTATCCGGAAAGATCCCTGAAGACATCACATTGCCATCCAAGTTGGAGTCTTTGTCTATTGGATCAAACTTCTTAACAGGTGGAATTCCAAAGTCTTTTGGAGATGCATGTTTGAATTCTTTGAGTCTAAATGATAACTCTCTGAATGAAGAGCTTCCTCTGATAGTTAACCACTTATCTGGAAGATGTGCTGGCAACTCGCTTCAAGAATTAGACCTGAGCACCAACCGAATCAACGGCACACTGCCTGACATGTCGAAATTGATTCCATTCTTGGAAGTGTTGAAGCTTAATGAAAACAATCTGAGAGGGACTATACAAGCAGATTATAGATTTCCATCTCAGCTGGCCACTCTGGAGTTGGATTCAAACTCTTTAGAAGGTGTGATCTCTGACTCTCATTTTGCAAACATGTCCAAGTTGAAGTACCTGAGTTTATCTGGCAACTCGTTGACTTTGATGTTTAGTCAAAATTGGGTGCCACCTTTTCAGTTAGAAGAAGGCATATTATTGAGTTCTTGCAAACTAGGTCCAGCTTTTCCCAAATGGCTGCAGACACAAAAGAGCTCTTTGATTGATATTTCCAACACTGGAATTTCAGATGTGGTTCCTAACTGGTTCTGGGAAAAATTGGCATTTCCAATGCCAATGGATGTGGATATTTCACTCAATAATCTCATAGGTAAAATTCCAAATTTACCTATATGGCCTAGCTATGTAGATACTTTAAATCTTGCTTCAAATCAATTTGAAGGTTCAATTCCACCATTTCTAAGTGGGGTTTATATTCTTGACCTATCCAGTAATAAGTTTTCAGAGTCTAGGCTGTTCTTTTGTGCTTATAATAATGCTACAATTGGCATGCCAATAAGCATTTTGAGCCTTTCAAACAATACTCTATCTGGCTCCATTCCCAATTGTTTGAGTCATTTCAAGTCATTAGTGTATCTAGATTTGAGTCATAATAAGTTCAAAGGAAAGATTCCAACTTCAATAGGATCTCTTCTTAATCTTGGAATCTTGGTATTGAGAAACAATAGCTTAACTGGCAAGGTTCCTTTGTCTTTGAGGAGTTGCACAAACCTAATGAGGCTTGATTTGAGTGAAAACAAATTATCAGGACCTATTCCTTCTTGGATTGAGAGTTTACACAAGACATTAACAATGGTAAGCTTAAGCAGCAATCACTTCCATGGAAGTTTACCATTAAATCTTTGTCATCTAACAAACCTTCATCTGTTAGATCTCTCTTTGAACAATCTTTCTGGACAAATTCCCATCTGCTTCAAGAATTTTACTACATTGGCTCAAATTAGTACCCCAATAAATGTTTCTCTTCGTTTCCAAGTCAATATTGGTGGAGATATCATTTTCAGAAGTGTGAACTATATGGCAATTTTGATGTGGAAAGGTGCACAACGAATCTTCATAGAGAAACATTTATTCTTGAAAAGCATTGATCTCTCTAGTAATCAATTATCTGGGCAAATTCCAACAGAACTAGCTGAATTATTCGGCTTAGTTTCGTTGAATTTGTCAAGGAACAGCTTTACAGGAACAATTCCTTCAATGATTGGAAGGCTAACATCACTGGAGTTTCTTGACTTGTCAAGAAACCAACTCTCTGGTTCCATTCCTTCTAGTCTCACTCAAATCTACCGGCTCACCATGTTAGATTTATCACATAACCATCTAGCCGGAGTGATTCCAACTAGCACATAGTTGCAGAGTTTCAGTGCTTCAAGCTATGAAGATAATCTTGATCTTTGTGGACCTCCACTTCCAAAACTGTGCAAGGAAGTAGTGAAACCTCCATTGCCACCACCACAAGAAGATGAAGATGCCTCAGTTTTGTCTCTTGGATTTTACATAAGTATGGCACTCGGATTTGCTACTGGATTTTGGGGAATCTTTGGCTCAATGCTGGTCAATCGCCGTTGGCGCCATGCATATTTCAGGTTCTTGAATACTTTAATGGACCACATTTATGTCACCATAGCAGTCAAATTTGTCAAGTTCAAAAGGAGACTCACAGGTTTGCAGGTAATATATTTTATAAAAACTCAGTCATTAAATCGACTACTATGTATAATTATACGTCTTAATTTTATATTTTATATGTAATTTTACTATGGAGACTTAACTAATTTCTTAACTTATTTGTTTCTTCTCTTTTTCAGTCTTAGTTGGGAACGCTTAAACATGTTAGTCTCCTGTGCAAGGCATGTTTTCTAAGCTTGAAGCTAGGCTATGATGACTGATGAGGGCTACATTAGATCTTGTAATGTATTATGTAACTTAAATTTTTCATGTACTTTCATTTTTCTTAGCTTGTTGGAAATTAAACTTGTTTTGTAATAAATAAAGTCTTAGACTATATATATGTAATTAAGACGCTAGAAGTGTTAAAACTGTAGTAGAACTCTCAACAATGCAGCAACAATAAATGAAAGATTTGTGAGTTGGGAGAGAAAGAAACCGAAAGTGGTGTTGGTTGAGTCAGTAGCATACACCAGAAGCATTAAGTTTAACAAAAGCATAATATGCATATAAACAGAGTTTAGAATTAGTAAAAATTAATGATGAATAATACCTCAACTTGATTATAAATTGCTCTAAAAAGTATGGTATTTGATTATAAACATCCTTTCAGCATTTTTCTTAGTTCATGTTAGCATTCACCTAAATATTTTATTAAAAAGAAAGATTTGAAGTTTTATAAATCCAAGAAAAATTGACATAAATAATTCGTTCAACAAATTCTAAGCAATGGAGTATAAATTCTACTATCTGAAAATTCTGTCCATATATGATATCATACAATGCAATGCAATCCATAAAAGAGGGTTTGATGTAGATTAATCCTACTTCCCAAAAATCCATTGCATCTTCCAAACCACTCATGACAGTAGAATCCCCCTAATTCAACTAGTCCTAGATTTGTTTTGTAAACAATCCAAACAATAAATTTAGAACCCTTGATGCATCATGATTTCTACATATCCTTTGGAATTGGAGGATATATAATCTGCCCTTAAAGCTAATGTGATCTTAGCTTATGATCTATGAACTGTGGGAAACTTGGGCACACTTTGAATTCTCTGAAGGACTCCTCTCCCTTGTTAACGGTAAATATTTGAATCATTTCATAGTGCAAAATACTCAGTTCTGAAAATATAAAGACGGGTGATAACAAGAAAGGAGATGTTCAGTGATATAATCACTTGGTATACCAAGCCTTCAATTTTCATAAGGCTGCAAAAGTTGGTCCAGTTGTTCCTTCAGCTGTGATCGCTCCTGCGCAAGTGTTTGGAGCTTTTGTAATTGTTTCAACTCTACAGCATGAAGTTGTTTGGTTCAAGCTTCAAGATTAATTTTTTCTTTTGACAAAGATAGAAGAACTTCTTTGTCAAGCAGTTGTTTCCTGTGTTTAAGTCTTTGAAAAGGACCTTGAAGGAGATTTTCATTCTGTTCGATTTCAACAAGTTCTTTTAGGATAGCTTCCTTTTTTTTCTTTAATTGTTCTAGTTCAACAGAAGCAGCATTTAAATGGGAATCTAATGTAAGAATTTTTTCCTTTTTACTAGTCAGGGAGGCACCCACTTTGATATCATTCATTCATTCTCTTTGACATCACAACCTTCCTCCGGGATGTTAGCATCCACTAATACTCCATTTACCACAATCTTGGATACATCCATATCAACCACGTTAACCTCCGGCGCAAGAGCCTTAATTTGACTTATAGCACGATCAAACCCTTTCCGAAACATCTCACCCACCTTTAGAGTTAATGCCTCAATCTTCTCATCGCGTCCCTTCAATTGAGACTGCAAAGTAGTTATCTGTTTTACCATTTCCTCTGACTCTTTTTCCTTCGCCTTCAAAGCCTCGGTCATGTCCTTCATACCCAATTCTCTAGCCTTATCCTTCAATTGAGAAACCTCCAGATACTTATCAAGACCTACAACACCTGACTCTAGCTTTGTTCTCTTTAAACTAATCTCCTTAGATTGAGCAACCTTGACCACATTATCTTTATCACCTTCTGTCGAAGGGTCGTCCTTCCGGGACGACCTCTTCCCGGAAAAGGCCTCCAGAGATGCCGAAGTCAGGGTGGGAACTTTCTCACCTAGCAATATAAATCAAACAACCATGACAACATAAACACACAAAATAACAAAAAAAAAAAAAGAAAAAAAAAAAAAACCACCACCATACAAAAAAAAGAAAAGACTACACCCTATCAATCTTCTTACCTATATGATCCTTCACGGAATCCCTGTCTATGTCCGACGTTCCGTTGCTGAGCGAGAAAAGAAAGGAGGTGCAGAGCACTTGAATACCGCGGTCCTCTAAGAAATAAGGCCTCATATCGAAGACTCGATTCACGAGTAGACGCACAGATAAGAATCTTTGCTGCTCCTCCTCTTGTACAAACCCTAATTCAACTACTAAAATGCAAAGGGATGGAATGCCTTCTGCGATACCACCGATGATAACGCATACTTTGCTGTTGCCAAGGTCAACCAAGTTGAGATCTGAGCACCCATCATCAAAGTAGGATGGTTGGATAGCCTCATACAACTCATCAAGGCATTGATGGCGAAGAATGCAATAATCTTTATTATCCACCAGCAAAGCGTGTATGTGATATTTCACACCATGTCGGTAAAGAGCCTCCAGGTTCCATGTCAGCACCACACTGCGATCGTCTACATCCCCAAGGGACGACACACCCAAGAAAACATGATAATAAGGAAGAGAAAGTGCGCGCTCCAGTTTAATCCATTTTTTAGGTTCGGGGTAGTAGACAAAGGCAACTCCTGGTCCAAGGATGCAGGAGGAGCTTGTCATTCAGCACGAAACCATGAGGCAAATCATTATGAGACTCGACTTCGGTTGGAGGAGCAGGCATGGAATGCCAGTTCGGGGGACGGAGACGGGGACTTAAAACCCATAACCCCGTCTTTCTTGCTAACCCTGGTTCCGGACCATGCTCCAACAAGTAAACGTCATCTTTAATGTTTGCAAGGAAAGTGAAGAAGCCGATCGGTAGCGGAGGGATTGCGCCCGTCGCTACTGCCTCAGATGTGCCCAACGTGTCGCCGCCGACATAGGAGATTTGGTAGATCTTGGTGCCAGAATCGGTTTCATTACCGACTAAGAAAAGTTTCGAGTCGAAGATAAAGTAGTGAGGCAACGGGCTGGACTCTGGAAGATTCAAACGGAAATCAATGGGAGCCTTCTCAAGATGGGATTTCCAATCCCTATCCTCATTCTTCCCCAATTTTTCTAACTTGTCAACGCGGATGCCAAAGATGTAGGCGTCTGTCACCATCCACAGGCATTCTCCTGTTTCCGCCGACTCCATCATCAACAATATGAACACAGAGAAGAAAGGATTTATTTGTTTGTTATACAGAAGGCAGACTTAGGCTAGGGTTTCGGACTTTCAGTTATAGAAGATTGGATGGAGACCCCGTTTTTCCTCACCGAGGCAATCCTTTGGTTCAAGATATGTTCAAAAAAATTAGATAAAAATGACAAATCGACTCTAACTTTTTAATAAGAAGATGGAAACAAAAATGGTATTGGACTCTATATGGGAAATACAGGTGCTTCACAGCGATGTGGTATCAGTGGAACAGAACTCGGACCATGCGAGTTCTTTATCAGTAAACGGACGGTCCGAATTGTGTTTGATATTCCATTTCATAAAAAAATAAAAAAATTGACAACAACAAAGGTGCGTTTTCTAGCTTCCGAAATTGATATTTGTCCAACTACAAGTCGGACCATGTGATTTCTTAAGCAAAATTTTAAAATTAAACAACTCGCATGATCCGATTTGTGTACTCCCATAATTTTAAAAAACACCAAAAATTACCCTTTTAAAGTATATCACTCATTTTGTTTCACTCATTTTGTTTCCATATCAAAATTTTTTAACCTAAGTTTTTGACGGATTAAAAATAAAAAAACTTTTTAAAATACGACATATTTAATTTAAATTTTTCAGTTTAAAA
>NC_029789.2:147924819-147934357 GCF_000816755.2 Arachis ipaensis | reverse complement strand
AGTAAGAAATTTTTTTTATTTTTAATTAATCAAAGATTTATTTGTCTTCAAAATAAAAAATCAAGATGTATTTACTCAAAAAATTTAGATAAATCTAATTCAAATTATAAACATTCTTTCAGCATTTTCCTTAGTTCATGTTAACATTCACCTAAATATTTCATTAAAAGAAAAGATGAAAAGTTTTATGAATCCAAGAAAAATTGACATAAATCATTCATTCAACAAATTTCTAAGCAATGCAGTATAAATTCTACTCTCTGAAAATTCTGTCCATATATGATATCATACAATGCAATGCATACCTAAAAGAGGGTTTGATGTAGATTAATCCTACTTCCCAAAAATCCATTGCATCTTCCAAACCACTCATGACAGTAGAATCCCCCTAATTCAACTAGTCCTAGATTTGTTTTGTAAACAATCCAAACAATAAATTTAGAACCCCTTCCCTAAAACCTTGATGCATCATGATTTCTACATATCCTTTGGAATTGGAGGATATATAATCTGCCCTTATAGCTAATGTGATCTTAGCTTATGATCTATGAACTGTGGGAAACTTGGGCACACTTTGAATTCTCTGAAGCACTCCTCTCCCTTGTTAAGGTATATACACCTTAAGATCAATGTTTACAAAGTCCACAAAATAAACCAGCTTTTGCACACACTTTAAAGGAAGTAAGTGAGTTGCTGCTTCTTCCTTGAACCTCCTTCTCCATATAATTCATTCCATTGTTTCAGCTCATTCATAACCGTTCCTTCGGATGCAAAACTAGCAGCCACCTGCATCGAAACGGATATTATTCATAAACTTATGTCCATGAAAGAAGACAGATTCCAAAACTCTAAGTAGCAAGTTACAATGGTTTAATCGGTTTGCCATTTACCTGACTCTTTGCCTGTCTCATGTCTTCCATGTTTAAAGACCTCAGAGTAATTTGATGATCTTCTTTATTCTCTGATGCATCTTCAGAGCTTTGGCCTTCTGTCTCTTTTTTCTTCTTTTCCTGATACAATATATATGCATTGATATTAGTTACCCTTTCAGCTCATAAGTCATAACAATTTTCTGCATGAGATAAAAGATGTTACCATATCCTTCTTTCTCTCCTGCTGTAATAACTCCCTAACAGGTCGATAAGCCGCAGTGATGCACAAATTCTGTTCAAACAAATTAATCTCAGCATCAAGTCACCACAGATAGAAGTAGTAAATCATAATAACCATAAGAAATTAACCTTAAGATCACTTCCAGTATATCCTTCTGTCATGGCTGCAAGCTCTTTGAAGTCTAAGTTTTCGTGTTTTTCCTTAGCTAGGAGAGTTTTCAGGATCATTTCTCTGTTCTCAACAGATGGAAGACCAACCATAATCCTGAACAACATTAATAGATGATTCAAGATCAAGTGTCAACTGATATTGATACTAGATGATTCAACCATTGGAAGCAAAGTGTCTAGAAATGTGAAAAATGTACCTGCGCTCGAATCGTCTTATAATTGCTTCATCAAGATCAAATGGCCTGTTAGTTGCAGCAAGAACCAGAATTTGTTCACCAGGTCTAGTTAATAGTCCATCCCAATGTGTCATGAACTCATTCTTGATCTTCCTCATGGCTTCATGCTCTCCAACTCGGGTGCGCTGTCCAAGCATGCTGTCAACTTCATCAACAAAGATGATAGTAGGGGCAACCTTTGCAGCCAGTGTGAACAAAGCTCTAACATTCTTTTCATCTTCTCCAAACCACTTTGAAGTGATGGTGGACATTGATACATTGATGAAACTAGCTCCGGCTTCATTCGCAATTGCCTTTGCCAGCATTGTCTTTCCAGTCCCAGGAGGTCCAAAAAGCAATATGCCTCTACATGGCTTCAGAAGTCCACCTTTGAAGAGGTCTGGTCTTCTAAGAGGAAGCATGACCAGTTCTTGAAGTGATTCTTTGATCTCATCCAATGAACCAATATCTGCAAAAGTAACTCCTATCTCATTTGCAGGGATAACTTCTGGTCGAATGCGCTTTTCAAACTCGTTGTCAGGAACTTCCTGCAAGCATATAATTACTTTTAAGATAACCAAATTCTGATATCAAGTAGTATCAACTTGAAAGCTTGGGAAGCCAAGACTATGATGAAAAAAAAAATGATCTTACTGCTTTTGCAGGAGCAGTATTTTCGCCATCTTTCTTTGTTACAGGGATAGATGTTTCATTTTTGTTTTCAGGTGCCTGGCCATCACACCGAACATTGGCTCCGGCAATGCCATCAGCATTTTCCTAACATTAAAGAAAACATATGAATAGATGAACATTGAATAGATAATAAGCATTCTTAATCATATTTTCCTCACTTTTCTGATATTCCTATGCTGTAACAGATAAAATAGTGTTAGAGATACCTTGTTTGAATCATTAGTCTTCAAATTCCCACTACTCTTGCCTTCTTGGAACAGGCTCAATCCATGGGACAAACTGCACCATGCAAGATATCTAACTAAAAATCTGTCTCTTAAAAGCCTTAAAGATTTCATAGAACAGAACATACCTGTTGGCTGATATAACTAGCTTTCCATTTCGATATTCAGGATCCTTGGTATTCATCAAATGGTAAGATATTGCAGATACCACAATTTCTTCAATGTAAGTACTGAGTACCATAGTGTCTGCATGGCATATTGATGACAGGTCATAACAATCGATGTCATTCGCTGCGAGTACTTCTGTGATGTGGTTTTTGTTATCTTGGAATTGAATCATTCTCATGTCCTCTTCCAGTTGAGATTTCCAGTTGCAAAGATGAGTTGCATCTTCAGGAGGATTTATGTCAATGTTGTATGGGAACACCATAGTGAGTCTTTCATCAATTTCTTTGCATTCATCTTCTGTATCTATTAAATGTGAAGCAAGTACTATCACAGATCCTGAAAGCTTCTTTATCATTTTATGTAACAAGTTGTATAACCTTGGTGATTGTAGAACAAGCCTCTCAACGTCCCTAATGTATAAAATGATGGGACCAGTTTCTGAGACAGAAACCAAGACCTACACAAAGAAAATGTTCTTAGAACTTGTTTTTGAAATCTATATACCAAAGGTGGTTGTTATCAAATATGAGATGATAATATAAGTTTAAAGAAATCAAATCACCTTGTAAAGTGACTGAACAAATAGCTTTTCATTGAAACACAAGCTACTTGTACGCTTTAAAGGAGCTGCAAAATAAATCTGAAACAATAAGCATAATATTGCAACACATTGAAATTCAGCACATAAAAAAGAGTATGATTGAATTTGAAGTATAACCTGGACTTGCTACACCACAATGAGAAGCAGCACTACTTATATCAGATGCAGCAGAGCCATTCCTCCGAAGTTTTGAAACATTTTTCGAACTTTCAGCATCGACACTTTGTTGATGTAAAGTACCTATAAGATCAAAAGATGGTTATAAAATGAAAGTAGCAATTAATATCTAGGACAAGGTCAATAACAAAAGGATATCAATAAATGCAATTCTAGTAAATTTTGTGTAGAAAATTTGAGCTTTGCTTTCTCTAGTACCTGTAGTTTCAGCAGTTGAAGGGAGGATTGAAAGGGAACCAAATAAACCGGACATTCGCTCGAAAGTCATCTCTGATATGGACTTCTTCAAACAACAAATAAATGGTTACATTTTCCTACTGAGAATCAACATGAAAGTAACCTAAGAATCTGCATTTAATTGAATTAAAGAATGATAAAACTTACAGGTTCTTTTCTTGGACATCCATATTTGCTCTGCATCTGTACATGGGAAAACATGGCAGGTATGACTATGTATTTGAATATCACCATTCAAAGCAAAATAAAGTTAAGAAAAGAAAAAAGTGCATAATTACCTTCACTGAGAAGTCATTAATATCTAGCAACAGCAACTTCGATTCGAAGCTATGTGCCAAAGCCCTGGCAAGCATTTGCTGGTATAGTTCTTCAAACATTCAATGTAAATGTAGTTAGTAAAACAGAACTAAAAGCCATATTTGTTTTCAGGACAAGATTAATTATTTGCATTTTATATACCTCCAGGACCAGATAGCAAAATAGCTCTGCTTGCTGGAGAAAGGTTCCTGGTGTGCTTGGAAAAATCAAGATGCTTCAAATGAACATGTGCAGCACTTGTCAACAACACTCGAGTTTTTTCGCTGCCATTATCAACATTATATGGAAACATGAGTGTTATTTATTCATCATAACTTATCCATGAATCAAAAAATAGTTACGAATATAAAATTGTTGCACAGTTAGACCAAACAGTAGATGATTAAACCATATTTCAGGAAACAATACTGTTTCAAAGTATGTTTGTAACTTGATAACTAATTGGAACATGATGATTGAGTTTAACTAGATTCCAATTATTGAAATATAAATTGAAAAGAAAAAGAAGCAAGAAGCTCTAGTTCTAGTTCAAGTTCAATTGACCTTTTTATTGTTAATATTTCAATCTTGAAGAATCAGTCTCATATTATTATATATTAAAATTGCTGAACTGAAGTTACATAAGATCTAACTGACCTATTAATTAGATCACATAAGAACACAAGAGCATATACTAAAATAAATGATGAAGACTTCAATTGAGTATGGAATACATAAGATTGACTTATTATTTTGTACATCTTGTGAGGTTGTAATTATCTTCACCTAACTTCTAAGCTATTAATACATCTACCAGTGTCCAAAACCCAACAATGGTGAGAATCTTATGCAATTGGCAACCTTCTCATCAAGGAAAGATTATCAGAGAACTAACATGATCTATAACAAAACTACATAAATAGTATTGGAGATCCAAATAAGCTATCATTTCATCACTCTTCTCTTGTAGCTTTGCAGTTCTTGATCCAAAAGATGCTCTCTCAATTCACTCCTAAAAAGCCAAAAGAACTAAACCAATATATAACCATAGAAATTTTGGGATTGACAAAGAAGCACAAGTGAACTCAACAACAACAACAACAAAATCTGAGAAAATACCATAGATATAAGGAGAAGACAAGAACACATCATTGAATCCACATACATGAAGATTCAGAGAAGATTCCAACAAAACATAGAAAGTCAACTAGGCACAGATCCATGTCCAAAACATGTTTGACGACCAAGGCTTATTATACTAATAAAAATTCAACTCATACACACCCCCCAAAAAGATAGATATCCAAAGCATAAAACTTTTTCACTTAAACCAATATCATTATATTATTATTATAATAAATGAATAGGAATCTGAAACCAATCACCTTAAGTAATAAGGGAAGTCATCAAATGTGATTCTGCTGTCTCTGCCATCAAGCAGAAGCTTCTTGAGCTCAAGAACAATGAGGTCCCCAGAAATCTCATCAGAATCAAGCTTGCTTCCACCAACCCATTTCTGAACAGCTTGCCCTGTACTCAACCCAAGACCCACTCCCAACCCAACACCAACACTCAATGCTGACAACAGAACATGCTTCTGCTCCATCACCACCAAACACCAAAAAGCTTTCTCCTTTACCACAAAAAATGAAACTTTTCACCAAAGGGTATTCAGGAAAAGAACAAAATGTGAAGCAGCAGAAGCACCAAGGTTCATAGAAAGAGTGCTTCAGGTGTTGTTGATTCAGAAACAGAGCAGAGAGGATTGAAAATGGAGGTTGAAGTGTTTGAAGTTTGAACTCAACAAAGAACAACCTATGTGTTCCTCCTAAGACAAAGTTGGTCTCAGAAGAGAGAATTTTTACAAGGCAATGATTCTTCTCTTTCTCTTTCTTTTTCGCTCTTTCTGTGTCTCTTTCCTTCCCTCAGTGTTCTATATATAGCATGCCATAACTAATGGACGTAAAATGCTTTCCATGAACAAAAAAATGAAGAAAGGAAATAAGAAAAAAGTTTTTTTTTTAATTATTTTTACTTTATTGTTGTTTATTATGCTTCTTTTTTAACATAGTGGTGAGGTGAGTGGTGGCACCAAATCAGGCTTCTCTCTCTCACACACACTCTCCATTGTTTTGTTAACTTTTTTTTTTTTAATATTATTTGCTTATTTGGAAACCTTTTTCAAAAGGCATGTTTTGTGGATTAATTTATACACATGCTTGTGACTCGTGAGTTGGTAGTGGTATGATATCTAATTACTTCATTCTTTTCTTAATATATGTGCCAAAACAAGAAAATATACATATTAAGAAAACAAAAAAAATTGGTAACTAGTAATAAAAAAAATTTAAATTATATGAAGAAATAGAATTAGTTTCATATGAAAATACAAACGAGCCAAATATTTTGAAATATTAAAAATACAAATGGGATATATGTTATGATTGCAAGCGTAAAAGACAAAAAAATAGTCAGAACTTTTATTTAATTTTTATTAATTGTTAAATAAAGTAAATTTTAATTGTTTTTTGTTAATATTTTTTTATTATCAAACATTTTTGTATAATAAATTAGGCCCACATCGATTAAAAAACAAAGAGAAATGACAAGTTTATAAAATAAAAGAATCATTAACTCGACATCTTAAGATTTTTAGTTGGATATAGTTGGATATAGTGTCTTGTATTAGGAATATTATTGCTTCTAAAATATATAGTGGTTGAACCATGAAAGAAACTCTTTAAATATACTATTTTGGTATATACGGAGAAATTATTATATATGAAGCATCAACATACATACATACATATAAATAAGATAAGACAAAATAATACAAAAAAATATGGAATATAATGCTTGCTCTTATATATATAGTATTGGAAGATTTTCAAGTGTATCGTCATATCGGTGTATCAGTGATTTTTAATCGTTGATCTTAATTATATATATTATATATATTTTTTATAATTAAGATCAACGATTAAAAATAATTGAAACACTGGCGGTACACTTAAAAATTTTCCTAAATTATATATCTCAATCAGGTCCGTGCAAACCGGGTTTTGAATCGGTTCGGTTCTTGAGCCCCTATTAATGTCTACTAAATCTTTTTCTGAAAACCATTTTATTTATAATACATTGTTGTTGTGCCCTTTGTTTTCTTTGGTGGAGTGTGTAATTTTTTATTCCTCAATAAATCAATGTAATGTAAAGTGGATGAGAAACGGTATGGTTGGTGCTTGGCTTATTGTTTTTCTCTAATGGCATGAAAATGACAGCGCCATCCTTGCAGTTTTCATAAAGTTGTTAACAAATTAACCCTATCTTGGTACATTCCAATTTTTCATATTTTTCTCAATGCGGCATGCATGATTCTAGTAAGTTTTTTTATATTTGATTCATATTGCATTCTACTGGGAAAGGTTAGATGCTGATTTTGTACCTATTTTAATTTGTTCTCAAAAGAAAGAAATATCCTATCAATTTGATCTCTAATAAATAATAGTTTATGAGTGTTAAAATAGGTAAAAGTTAATGTTACATTTTTATAGAATTAAATTGAATATTGATATTAGATTTTATTGAATACTAGTACTATAAGAATATAGACAAATAACAATGCATACCTGTTGAAAATGTATTCATTTGTATGAATGTTGATATTCGAAAACATACTATACAGTCTTCAAGAGAATTAGATTAAAATATACATCTTTTTCTATTTGTGGTGAATGAATATTAATTATTAAATGCTAGATCATAAAGGAATCTTCTATTAATCATTGGGCCTAAGACTCAATAATACATTGTAACATTCAAAATCAAAATAAATTCAATTACTTAAACACTTTATTCAAATTTGAATAAATTGTTATGAAGCTACAGCACCATCTAAATATGAATTTAAATCTCTAATAGAACTTTATTATGTTTAGAGTCAATCTAGCTCCAGTTAATTTATTAACATTTTAACAAAATATTAATGTGTTGTAGATTATTTATAAGCAATTCATATCATCATATGTAATTATATTATCTATAATATATAACGAGTTTAAAAGCATGTTTGTACATGTAATTAAATCAGCACTCTATGTTTATACTTTATGCTATTTTGGAAGATTATATATCTTTCATTTAAGGGTGTTCATGACCCGGCCAGTTCGAAGACTCGGTTTGGCTTCAAATTTTTTTAGGGACTAATTTGATATAATTTCACTAAGTCTAAGGTTGAATAAGGGTCTTAAAAATAGATTCAGTTATTATTTTGGGTTAGGTCTGGATCATATCTCGAGTTATCCGAAATTGGTCTGGTGGTCCGGTCATCATACACAATTAATATTTTGTGTTATTAGTAATGAATAATGGCTATTCTTATGTGAAATTTAAGTATTGTAAATCTTAATATTTTATGTTATTAGTCATTATAAGACTATAAGTCAATGTTTTATGTTTAACATGCATAAGACTTTAGACTAATGCATAATATTGTGTTATTTGTATTTATTTAAATATTTGGTATTATTAGACAATATTAGTATTGATTGTGGTTATGCTTTAATTTTAGGGAAGGGTTGGTTCTTATTATATTTTTTTTAAGTGAATTTTACTATGTCAAATAATGGTTGGAGTCTTAAAAATTTGGATATTTTCACATGCTAGCTTACAAGAAGATAATGTTAACAGTCCGGTTTTCACCCAATTTTTACCCGGTATAATCGTAGTCCAAAAGTGTGTAGGTTTCATCGGGTTTAGAGTCGAGTTCGGGTCTAACAAATAGGCCCGATATATATTTCGGGTCGGGTCTCAGTCACATCAAACACGATTTCACTCGACCCATGAACACCCTACTTTCATCAATCGAGAGATATATAGATGTGATCGAGCTTCAAGTAATTTCACTTTACTTTTTGTTTTGAGAGTTAGCTAAAACGTTGATTTGGGTTTGAACGTGATATTTAGATTTTCTTTTTAGGCAGCATCCAACTTGTTTTGTGTCAAGATATCGCCGTCTGAATTTTTCGTGAGGAGGTGGGGTTGGTACCTACAAAAAATTTAGATGCTTAAGTTAGTAAAGGATTTAGATAGAATTTTAGTAAATTAAAACGTGAGTATACCTGAGGAATATCAGTATATTTAGAATAGAGAGTTGTTAATCACCTTTGTTAGAATAGTTCTACTGATGCTAACCATTCTCTTTATCTTAAGAGTTAGTTAGGATCTATATTTATTTAAATAAGTACAAGTCGATCCCTTTCGTCATGTCCAACTTTTTAAAGAAATCAGATATTCGATAAAAGCTATTTTTTAAAATCGACTTTTTATTTTTATTAAGCCTGATTTTATAATTTAGACCAGAATATAAACACTTTTATATATAAATTATTAGAATTTTGGTCACCACTAAATTAAAAGACTTTCTTTGGATAATATACATATATATGTTGATTCTTCCCTACAAAGTTTAGGATTTATAAGATCTCTTTCTTTCATTCTTTTATTTATTTACTTATTTATTTATTCTTGCTTTTACGTCAGAGCTAAAGATCATAACACTTTACCAATTGCATTAAGCAACCTTAGCTTATTATTTCCCTTTTTGAATAATAATATATAAAACTATTTCTTGCATAAAAAATATCT